>NC_051126.1:5242402-5390882 GCF_014839805.1 Manduca sexta
AAATGACAAAAAGCTCTGTGTTCGTCAATAAAACTAAAATATAACATTATTTCTTTGAAAGTAATAATAAGGTTATGTACTAAACCTTTTTGTAATTTAAGTAATGGATCAGTATTTTGACACGGCATATTAATAAAGTAAGGCAGGTAATTTTAAATAAATTATTTATATTTAGTATTTGTGTAGAAATCTTTTATATGGGATTGAATTTTAGAACTGTGGTCGTATATTCACAGACTCAATATCTAAACGGCATTTAATTACAATGGTCGCTTGTCGATTGTTTAAATGCTACTACACTTCAATTTATCCATTATGGGAGTCATTAGGTACTGTCTGTGTCCATTATACAACATTTTAGATTTGCTTCATCGTTCCAGTAGCAACGTATTTGACGACGCACAAGTTAAGGCGGGAATATTTAAATATTTAGGAAGAATTTATTTAAAAAAGCAATTTTAGGTCTTTTTAAAAAAAATTACTCATAAATATTCCTTATGTAATGGTGTATTTAATAGTGTTGGTTGCAAATTTAAATGACGTGTACTTTAGGAAGAGATGCATTGAATCAACAATTTTAGTGGCATTCTCCTAATGATATTAATGACAAAATATCAACATTTAAAAAAATTGATACTACCAAAGTTAAGATAACGTATTGTAGAAATATGGTGGTTAAACAAGTTAATATCTTCTAAAAAAAACAGTTGGCGCGGTTTTGCTCGGGGACCTGAAATTGTGGCGGAATCCCGTTTTTGCCTTTCGAATACAGAACCCTAATAACAGCATATTTCAAGAAATACTGCAGCTGTTACAATATGCTTTTCAATTATTTTGAATGTTATTTAAATAGGTTTTTCGAAACAAATGTTCGAAAAGAGAGCAGCTGTACAATATTTTTGAAATGCAATATTTATTGATCTTGAAATGTGAAGGTTTTTAAAGTAATAATGTCTATACAGAGCTGATATTTTTAAGGCCCATGACTTTAATATATAGGAGTTGATATCATAGCGAGCTGTCAAATCATGATTTTAGTATCTCCCCTTTGCTTCTACTGAGGTCTTAAATAATACTGCGTAGTAAATACTATTATACTACATCAATAGTTTCTTTATTTTTTAAATTATTAGCCTACATGGCCTATTAACGAATATAAGACAGATTTTTCCTCTTCGTACCGTCGAGTGGTAGGTTTGCCAGATAATTTAGTTAACCTCTACCAGAGCACCTTGCTAATTTTTAGGCCTTAACAGGTATATTAGGTATTATAAAATTATAAAAATAATCTACAGTAATGAGTTCGAGGAATTTTTGTAATTATTTTAGCATTAAACACGAAAGGCCAGTGTTATTAGTAAAAAGTCAGATTCAATGTCCAACTTTCATTGGTTCATAGTTATGTATTGAGGTCAATGTCCACAGTTAATTATGGGGTACAATAAAATTCAATCTTAATTTTATATGCTCTCAGACTGCATATTATTAAGGTCCGTGATAGTTAAATACCGTAGTTATATTATTATTGTTTTTTAATTTAGTATATCCGTTGTAGGCTTATGATGATTTTACATAGTCAACTGCAGTATAAAACATAATAAGTAGAAACATTTTGCACTACGATACAATAGAATAGGTATAATTATTCTTATTTATTTTTCAATAAATGTTATATATTCATATCGAAAACCATTTGACAGTGTCGCCACTCAATTTAAAACCTTAATTAATATACAATCGTATCTAAAGCAAACGATATTTTTCCCAGAATCAATTTAATTGGAAATCTTGCCTAACAACAGTCGTTTATTTGACTATTATTTCTTTAACCATTCAAAGCCTCATCTTTTGTTTATTTACGTTCAAATAAAAGATACTAGATTCTGTACTCTTCGGCAAATACACAATTTGTTGCGTATTTAATTTCTCCGCGGTATTTAAGTAGTTCAAAGGAATTCACTTAGGCAATTAGGAACTTTCCAGAACTGACAGTTTGTTCGAGTTTTCGTTTGATTTTGAAATGTTTTTCCCGGTAATGACCGATTCTGGCATTTCGCTCTTTAATGTTCGTCGTTTTGGTGCTTATTGGCATTTTGAGGTTATTAATATTTATTGCAGGAGTCATTTTGAATTTTTTATTTGCTGCAAAGGTTTTAAGGAAAAATATACTTTCTTGATTGAAAAATATACTTTATTGTTAATATTTTGTAGAACTTGTGCACTGATGGTTATTATTTCTTGTAGAATAAATAAAGCATATAATAGTTGTAACTTACCAGCTTTGGTAAATATAAGCTACTCTAAAAACCCATATGGAAATACCTGGGAACTTCATTATTGTACGCCTTTGAAAATTCTACTTACATCCTCATGCAAGAACGATGGATGGAAATTTTACGGTATTAAACACCTAAGACAACTTATGCCCTATTTAGTACAATAATATATATTATATTTCCATTAGAATACGTTTGAACGTGAGTAGGTACATAGTTCCATCGCTTCGAATAAGACATTTATCTTAAATTGTCGCTTTTTAAAATATAATTGCTTTGTTTATTAAGATTTATACTTAAATTACTGCTCAATGCTACCTATACTTCTCCATTTTTTTTGTACCTTAACGATCTACACTGAGAATTTATCCTCGAGTGTCCATAGTTGATAAAAACACGACAATTAAGGAGACCTGGTAATTTTCGAATGTCACTGCGTTGAAGGTCTGCGTTAAGTGTTATGTAATATCGCTTATGAACCATTTAGTTTTATAAAGAAAATCAAGGTCTCTTTTTACTTGCAATTAATAAACTTGACATACGATATAATTCATAGATGATAATATCATACAATATATTGGTCATAGCATATATTTTTAAGGCTTCCAATTGTCTCTTTTCTTGACATCCAGTAGGTGTTACAGTATCATTTATGAATCTGAAATTTGTGCCTGATAGTGATAGGCTCACTCCTTATCATATCATGGGACAGAATACACACGGCGAAAAATGGGTGCTTTGTTTGTACCTCACCTACCCTTTTCGGTATTGAGCCGTAATGTGCGTTTGCTGTTTTTATATTAAATAAAGTTATCGCTTCACATCGGTTCTGGCATTCAGTTTTTCAACATGGACTCGTTATCAAGCCTATTAATGGTTTCCATGATTTATTTATGTTTAAAATGATTGCTTTAACACCTTTCAATAAACTAACATTTTCCACGCACGAATATTTCTGTGTCGAACTTTATTTTATAAGATTTTCTAATAGAATAAAAAGTTAAATCTAAATTGTTGACGGTTGGAGCGAAGTAGGCTCATTTATTTTCGCAAGCTGTAAATATTGTTTGTTGTTTTTAAATATGTACTTCATTTGTTTTTACCGGTTTTCATCACTTTGTTTGGTATAACATATAACCCAGGAAGGACACACACAACATGAATATTATCACACATTCGTAATTCCTATGTTATTTCAAGTTACGTCGAACAGTGGTCACAAACTATTTGTGATCTATAGAAAGTTTTTCACAACTTCATAAACTAAGTAAATATAGAAAATATGACGTTTAACACCTTCGTGCTTCGTTATCTAGTGTGTATTCAAGTGTATTGACTATTGAACGATCTGTTGCAAACTTCCGCGCATTGCCTACGGAAATAATTATGTATTTCCGATGTGTACTGACGTATAACATATACGTTTTCGTTATCATGAAACGTAACAAATTATATATATTTTTATATGCTTATTCTTAAATCGCGATAAATGCGTAACGCATTAAATATTATATCTTTGTTCCAGAAATTTGGGTGCAGCTGTCCTTTTTTGTTGTAGGTAAGTGTTGTTAAATTATTTCTTTCTGCTCCCATATCTGATAGATTAATAGATGGAACTGAATAAAATAGAGTAGATTATATGTATAACTCTTCAATTTATGAGAATAAGTTAGAAAATATTAATTTAAAAAATCATATTCAATTAAATTTGTCTTGTATGTATTTTAAACGCCAAAATTCTAAATTACCACGACTACTAAGATTAAGTACCAGCAGAAACTCATGTCAAGGATTATGATATACGTTGTGTCGGATGCGGGTGATACGGTTATACAATGAGGCCGCTAACAGCACCCTTGCAGAACAATAAGTTCTCATGACCCTGCGCTGCACGCGGTGATTCATTTGATTGAATTACCAATTGTCACGTATTTTGATTCATGCGAGTGGACTATTTTGACCTCAAATCGGCCAGTGAAACTTCTATGTGCTACGTTGCACACATTCAATGATACTGAACAGCGCAGATTAGTGGCTGGGGTCAATTCATCTTTTTCACTTATCAACCATTCTATTGTTTTTTTGTAAACGTATAATAATAATATATATTTTACTATCAGGAATGCACCCATAATTTCTGCAGCCTTAGCTTGTCCACTGTCCATGGGGAGCGGTTATCACTTATTTCTAGAACCAGTATGCGTTTATTTACCGGGCATTTACTAATAATTCACGCGTTTTTTATTACTAACATTGAAACATCTTCTGACGCGTAGACGCAAATTGCTTGACGAAATACAATCCTTTAAACATAGTTAGCATGTTAATACGATTACATAAACAGAGCGCCTATTATGTTATTTGCATGAGTGAAATGAAGTTGTGGTTGAAGATTACGACTCGGCGTATTACTGTACTGGAAAGTCTACTATTACGCGTGTGAGTGCATTGTGAAAATACGGCTTTCCATGCTTTTGACGTTGTGGAGGTTTAAACTGTAAAGAAAATAAGTTGAAAGCGAGTAAGTTTTAAATCAGTGCAGATATTAAGTTAATCATAAATACGTATTATTTTTAAATGAAACGAAAATCTATAGGTGACTTGTATAATATATTAATATTGAGTATTAGGAATTTTTCGTTTATTTTCGCACTACTGAACACTGGCTTCCGGAGTAATAAAAAATGTGTTCTTTCTATTCACCTAGTTGATTATTACGAAGCGTCTACCTACATCAAGGAGTCAAGAAATTCTTATAGAAAATCTGAGATTTGATACAAACATCTAAAATAATCTAATCAGTCTCGATCAGTCGGCCAAAGTGGACGTGCCAATAATTATTGTTTTAATTTCTTTTATTTGTGCAGCAATTTGCGTATTCCTAAATTCGACCATATTACAAGTGTTGTGGGTTCAATATACCTTATCAAAGAATTGGAGATTTACCACCTTTCGCTACACACCGCTAGCTGTGGACCCCCCCGCACCATCGGTAAATCTATGAGGAAAGAGTGCAGCTGCATTTTTTATCCCTCTCCACGCATCGTGCCAAGTTTAACTAATACTTATCGTCACTGCGTAACCGATCAAGATGAGCGTTCTGCGCTCACCAAAGGCGCTAAGTGACGTGTCTACGTTGACTGGCTCACATCCGGACCTTGCCGCATATGAATCTACCTCCTCGGATTCAAAAACAACTCTTCGAAAGCGTAAAACCCGAATCGAATCATTTAGGAAAAGAAGATTTCTACGAATTAAAAAGGAAATTATGTCGTTTCTGCAAGAATTTAAAGAAACGAACGACAACTTTATGCAAAACATGAAATTAGAAATAACTGAGTTAAAAGGGCAAATAAGTTCAGTGACCACGACAATTAGTAATTTAACCCAAGAACACACAAACATTAAATCGGAACTATTGGATCTCACCAAATCATTGGATTATTACTCTAACTCTTTCGATGATATAAGAGCTCATACACAATCCCTATCCATGGAAATGAGTCAATTCAAGCATATCGAAGAAGACTTTTCAAGTGTTAAAATTCGCCTTTCTACGATAGAACGTGAACATAACATGCAACAGCAACGAGAGCGTTTACACAATCTTGAGATTACTGGGTTTCCCGAAACGAAGAATGAAAACCTTCATGGGTGTATGCTACTGTTATGTGAAGCCATTGGTATACAAATAAGTGCGGATGATATAGAAGCTATCTACCGTGTTCCTACACGTGTAACAAACGCACAGGCCCCCAAAAATATCATAGCAAAATGAAAACCAGGCAATTAAGGATTCAGTTATATCTGCGATTCGAAAGAAAAAAGGGCTAACCACCGATGACATTGGAGTGACAAAAAATAACTTTTCGCGACGCATTTATGTAAATGAGCACCTCACTCCTTTTTACAAATTGTTACACAGGAAGACCAGAGAAGCAGCTTCTACTGCTGGATATCAACATGTCTGGATACGAAACGGCAAACTTTTCGTCCGAAAAAACGACACGTCCCCGTCTATGAGCATACTAGATTACGAAGATTTAAAAAAAGTGAAGTGAATGTAATAATATTTTTCTTTATATTGTGCTTGATATGTAATACAAAATCTGTTTCAAGAGGTGGGCCAAATGTATATAATGTAGCACTGTACAATATTATCTTACAATTCTATTATCTCTTTTATAACATACTAAAGTTTTACTTAAAATCTATGTATATATATTATGTATTATATATTTGTATATTATCTTTATTTGTACATGATATACCTAAACATAATTTTCGGATGTATTCAAATTCGTTAAGCAATAATTCATCCAGTAAAATACACAAATTAGGCCAAACATATTTTAAGCCACATTATTTCTTACTTCATTGCAATAATGTATTCTTATATACGTGATCGTAACCTTAATTTATTGTATCAAAATGTTCGTGGCCTAAGAACAAAATGCTTACAATTATACAATAACATATTACTTCATAATTACGACATATTACTTTTTACTGAAACGTGGCTTCATAAGAATATTATGGATACAGAATTGTGTGACGACAGGTATGACCTCTTTCGTTACGATCGTGACTGTCTATATTCTAATAAAAAAACAGGGGGTGGAGTAATGGTCTGCACGCGGCGTGAACTTACTGCTGAGTTGTATACGGAATGGCAAGGATCACCCGCAACTGAGTCGATATGTATACGTATACCTGGGCGCACACTTAATTCATCATCAAACCTTTTATTATAGTAGCATATCTCCCGCCAGATTTGAACGATTTACCGACGCGTTTGGATTGCATTAAATTGAACACACAATATATTATTGATAAATTTCCATCTGACAATATTATTTTAATTGGCGATTTTAATTTAAACTTCATATTGTGGAGTGACAATTATAACTATACGTTGTCTAATTCCAGCTCTCGAATGCTTACAGACACAGCCACCTCCTTTGTGGAACATATGTATTTCTTTGGTCTGAATCAGTATAACATAAATAGGAATGCCGACGGCAATACTTTGGATCTGTGTTTTAGTAGTTTACCTTGCACCGTAGTACGTAGTACACAACCGTTAATAAAAGAAGATCGTTACCATCCCTCACTAGACATAAGGGTTTTAGATTTACACGTTGTCCCATTCAAAACTAACAAGGAACCTTATTTTAATTTTCACAAATGTGACTTTTCAGCTATGAATAATTATTTAAAATTAACCGATTGGAATGAATTATTGTCATGTGACTCTGTTAATGAGGCTGTAGACGCATTTTATACTAAAATACAGTTATGTTTTTCTCTTTTTGTACCCACCTCAAGAGGTTCCAAAACAAGTCGTTTCCGTTTTGGTATAGTCGGGCCTTAATAAAAATTATTAATGAGAAATCAAAATTACATCGAAGATGGAAAAAATTTGGCAATCCTAGGGATTATGACGAGTTTTCCCTGCTTAGAGAGAGACAACATCGCGTACAAAAACTTTGCTTTTCTCAGTTTGTAGATAGCTCGGAAAAGCTTATTAAAGTATCTCCAAAATATTTCTGGAAGTATGTCAAGTCCAAGAGAGGTGGATCTAATTATCCTCAGAAATTTACGTTTAACGACAATACCTACACAGATGGTCATAATATTTGTACAATATTTAATACATTCTTTAAAAGTGTGTTTATACCACCAGCTACTACTAGGTTCATATTACCTTTAGATGAGTACTTATGCACTGATACTCTGTCCCGCATTACAGTAACAGAAGTCATGGTGTTAAAAGCACTTCGCTCGCTGGACAGAAGTAAGGGGCCGGTTGCGATGGTATTCCTCCTATATTTCTTGCTTCCTGTGCAGACGGACTCTCATTTCCAATTACAATTCTGTTTGTTAGATCACTCAAAGAGTGTGTATTTCCTACCGTCTGGAAAAGCTCAAATTGTACCAATCCATAAAAAAGGATCTAAATCTCTAATCAACAACTACCGTCCTGTATCCATTCTTAATGCTATCAGTAAATTATTGGAATTATTAGTATATGAGCATATGTACCCTCTTATTGCTCGGAATGTGCCTCAAACTCAACACGGCTTTTTCGAGGCCGTTCTACTGTTTCTAACTTGGCATTATTTTCGAACTTTGTTCTCTGCGAAATGGAGAATGGAGGCCAAATTGATGTGGTCTATACAGACATTGAAAAAGCCTTCGATCGAGTGGACCACAATATACTTCTCCGAAAGTTAGAATATTTGGGCATACATGGGGATCTGTTACGGTGGGTTCGTTCTTATTTGACTAACCGTTCTCAAGCAGTAGTGCTGGGTGGATATAGATCTAATTTTATCACAATTTCCTCTGGAGTTCCTCAAGGGTCGCATCTTGGACCTCTTTTCTATAACGCCTACCTGTTTGACATACATAGTGTTTTTAAAAATGCTCGGTACATCCTATATGCGGATGACAAAAAAATTTATATGAAGGTTGCCTCTGTTACTGAATGTGAGCGTTTACAAGATGACCTCAATAGACTAATTAATTATTACAGTCATAACAGAATTTCTATCAGCATTGGAAAATGCCAATGTATTAGCTTTACACGAAAAAGGAACCCTATAATATTTCCCTACCATTTTAACGGAACTTTAATTGAGAGAACTGAAGTAGTGCGTGACCTGGGTGTATATTTTGATAGGAAAATGACAATGTCTACGCATATTGATACGATTATTAGCAAAGCTTACCGTAACCTTGGTTTCCTGATAAGAACTTGCCGTCCTTTTTCTGACCCAGTTAGCTTTAAAATAGTATATTATGCGTACGTACGCAGTGTATTAGAATATGCAAGTCCAGTTTGGTGCCCTAATTATAACACATATATCAATCGCATTGAAAGCATACAAAAGAAATTTGTACGGCATCTCAATTTTGTATGTAAAAAAGCCTCTACAGCAGCTAGCTATGAGAACATTTGTCAAACTTATGGTCTTTTTACATTAAAAGAACGTCGCCAAGTACTCGATATGGGTTTTTATATGATGTTATTCGCAGTCGTCTCGACTGTGCTGAAATTGTTGAACTTATATCTCTAGCAACACCTAAACGCCGCACCCGGCACACACCTTTACTTCGGGTTCCACCTCATAACACAAATTATGGTAAAACTCCGTGTTTGCGAGACTACCAAATACTTACAACGAACACTTTTCTTGCATTGACCCTTTTGTAGGGTCCAAACACAGTTTTCTGTGCCATGTAAAACGTCACTTTCAGCCTTCGGATCCCTAATTCTTTAATAATAATATGTTAGTAAATGCTTATGTTTGATTGCTTCTGTGGTGTAGCCGTTAGTGTACGCGGTATGTATGCCGTATTAAAATCTTGGAATATTAATTGCGAATCGAACAAAATGATATTATCTTTATTTATTTATTTCTTTTCCACCGTGTTTTTGTTCTCTTCGGTATGATTATGATTATAACAAAAATACTCATTTATTAATTACACCGACATGTATGGCAACTTATAAGGAATTTTACTGGTATGTATGTATGTATTTATAATATTTATTGATATATGTACACATATTATATATATGATATATATGGTATGCTTAATCCGTATATACGCGTGTTACTATGACATCGTTTATTTATCGTTATATTAATTTGCCCCGCCTTTTTCTTTTCTTTTTTTATCTATCCTCAAAATGCGTCTGAAATGTAACTTAAGTTGTAAAATGAGTAATTTTTATTGGCTTTCAAATTATTGTTAAACTGTTATATATATGAAATTGTTAAACAGCTGTTATTACTCTATAATAAAAAATACATAATTTTATGCGTGTCAGGACATGAAAATACGCAAGACAATAATAATATTTGGCATACGCAATAAGGTTACAAACTAAAATACATTAATAGAGGTAATACGACATCTTACTGGTGTTAAATTGTTGTTAAATGTCTTTATTTTCGTCCTGTGCCAGTTAAATCAATAGTATATTTGCACGACGAAGAAAATCTCAGATTACACCGCGATTTTATGATGTACCAAGGTAAATTAAACCTCAATCAAATTTATATAGCAAAACATTATATTACTGGCGTCTGGTACTAATGTTTTGCCAGTTATAAGCTTTGTAAAGAATACATAATGTTGATTCTGTAAGAAATTCTCTAGTTAGTACTATGTCTAATTTAACCATGTTTAAAATCGTTCATCTATTTTTTCATCGTCATATGTTTTACAACAACATGACGTCTTATCAACAACCAAATACAATAATATTAAGAATATGGCTATTTGACATTATTTTTTCCTTTACATACGTAATATTGTTATATACATCTTATTATCACAACTATTTTTTTAAAGCCTAACCTTAGCTATACTCAAATATATTTCCTTAGCTGACCCCTCGTTGTAAATTTTTATACTTACTTTCATCGTTAACGCATAACATAATTTATCAGATGTAGCAACATGAGTCGCGTGCGCATCGCACCGTTCCGCTTCCGAACGCATATAACACCTACGTTACACAATATCAACAATTGATTTATGAATGTGAATAACTGAACGAGTGTGACCATCGAAGTTGAATGAGGGGTCAGTATCTCATTATTTTTATCCTTATTATTATAACTAGTTAAGATATGAGCCATAATGACGTTTTTTGTTAAAATTTCAGTCAGTTTACCTATTATTTCACAAGAGATAGAGACCTTTAAACTAAGACAAAAAAAAAACAGCATAAGTAGCTCTAATTACAGGGTATCGTTATTAGTTTGGGTACGGAACTCTGAAGAATATTTATGCCATTTACGCCTGCCATATCATTTGCTACAGGCACGAGTTTATTAATGTTTAATCAGCCCACTTCATTATGCGTTAAAAATTGTATTGACGTTTAATATGAAATAAATGTATGATTAGTAATATTGTACGGATCATTGACCTGTTGCATAAATGAAGAAGTTTGTAGTATATTGGCCTTAGTCGTCCTAGATGATTAATCTTCTTGGATAGATTGTTTTCCATTAAAAAGAAACAAAAGCGACTTGCCTAATATTGGAATCTATGCCTTTTGATTATACATTACATGTTTAATTTAAAATATGTCGCTTTATAACAGCCCACCTTCATACATTATTTTATTTAGGTAAGACATAATATTGTCTGTATTTTTCTACAGTGGTCCACCTACCTAAACCTATACAATATACATATCTTCTTTCTTGTCATGTCAAAGAAATTGCTACCACATTGTAACACAATTGTTTGTATTACTAGATAAATACCGAAAATAAACCGCTGGGTAATGAACGATAAACTCTAATCTCAGGTAGATGAATGAAGTGAACGATATCACGCTCCAATAAACGCAATTATTGTTAACAAAATATATTTGTACATGGTAGTGAAAGATATCGTCTCCTTACAACGTCGAGAGGAATTATCTCAATAGGGCGTCAACACCTGTAGCTTCACTTGCCAAACCAATATGGGTAAAAGACGCCTACACACTATTAGAGGCTTATCTTCGTAAATTGTTTTCACTCGTTCTCTATTTTTCTCTGAAATCAAATTCAGACTTTTTATTTCGATCTCTTTTTATACGCTTTAACAGATAATCAAAGTAAGTATAATGCAATTATATGTATAACAGATAACAGATCAGGGGTCATTGAGTTCTAAAGTTTATAAGAAGGGTGTACATATCTTAGCCAAAATTTCAATAATCATTAACAGTTCCAGTGATGTGATTCACTTTTTGTGATCTAATACTTAGAGACAAAACTGCGTACTTACGGTGGCTCCTTTAATCTTGTTGCTATGGAAACATTGAGGATCTTTATTACCTGTTTTAACAGTAGACAACGTTCGTAGAGAACTGGATGTACATTGTGAAGAAAATTCAATATTTGAACCTAATAAAGAAATAAAATTTTGTTAATTTTAAATTTAATGTTAATAGTTTAAAATATCTTTATTCCAATTATAATTGACAATATATGAATATAAATATTTAAGTCATGCCTGATTCAGTTTTATGGTCGTGATTACATTTCCATTTTTTTATGTAAAATATTATCATTGAAACAAGAGTGCCGCTATAGCTTTGCCATATTATATTCAAAAATAGTTCAATCATAGAAATATTATAATATTTTACAATTCCATAATAACAAGCAACGAATTATTCCACACAAGCAGTAAAAGTAAAGCGTGAAGCGTAAATAATAATTTTAAGCAAAGCATAACGAAGAGCTTATTATAGTATCTTTACTGTAAAATACGTTTAGCGAAATTGTTGTATTTTAATGGCAATGTTAGACATGGTATTATGAGTTTGTTATCTTATGTTTAGACACGCATACAAATTCTTTGAATCTCGGCTTAACAAATGAATGTTAAAACTATCGTGACTATTTCAAGAACAATTCAATGGTCGATCACAGAATTAAAACGATGTATCTTATTTTAACAATAATAAAATTTTAATGCTCTTTGACGAATGTACGTGAATAAAGTTCGAGCTTAAAATTGTAAAGAATTAGGGTTCGTTTTCGCCGAACGATTTTTAGTAAATAAAAGTAGTTGATATAAATTTTGCCAAGACCAGATACTAAACTAGACATATTTTCACGGCCAACTACACTCTCATTGATGTCATTAAACATTTCCGCGAGTGTAAAACAGTAATTACTTAATCATGTTATTACTCATTGCTTTATTGTTGGGTCGACGCCCACGCTCCGCCTCCTCCCAAAGTTTGGATAAAACTATCTGAGTTTATGAATTTTTAACAATAAACGTATGTTTTATTTCTTGGATAGATATTATTAGATTACTTGTACGACAAAATGTAGCGCAGAAATCTATTTTTATAGACGGCTGAATAGAGTAAGTGGAGTAGGGTCCAATAAAATGTCGAATGATGAGAGATGATTACCCTTCGACAGTCGACACAATTATGCCGGCCTATTGGAACCGGAACGCGACATACTTACGTGGGCCACTATGGCGGGTTTTAACACCTTGTGTACAGTGAACGATATCCGGGAAGATTTAAATATATCCTTCCACTAGCAAAAAAAAACAAAGTTGATTTTTTTTTATTTGATATTATGAATAATAAGAGCTCAAAGCTACAATTTTATTTAACACGATATATAAATTCTATCGAACTGACTTTCTACACTTCCATGCTATCAAAATTGCTAGTTATAAATGATATAGAAAACATTTTGTTATTTTTGGCGGCCAATTTTGTCCTCAAATTTGCAATTTCGCGGAAGAAAGGGTAAACACATAAAATAGCGTGATGTCATGACGCACCGAATCCATTTTCACACATTTCTATATAGTGAAAAAAAAATGTTTATTAGTATTGCTAGGTCAAGAGCTTGAGATAAAGCTTGGCATTGAGCCCAGATGGTGCGTGCTTTTATCTTGCCTCTCTATCTAAACGCGAAAGGTTGAAAAGGAGGGAAGATGTTTTGTAACTCATTAACGACCAGCGTCATCCCGAGTTATTTTGTAATAACAGACTTTCAGATCTGTCGTTAACATTGTTAAAACTTCAGATCGCGCGCAATTTCTTGCAATAAAACAATTAGTGTACATAATTATGTTATAACTTGTTTTATTTGCATAGCTCGTAATGTTATTAAAATATTTAATTTTATATCAATATATACGAGCAGATTATTGTTGTCGATTACGAACCATTATGTGAATGGTTATGGTTTTAATGATATCATTCAGTGAATATTCCTTTGTTTTATTTAGTTCTATATTCTTAGTATAGATACGCATTATTCTATACCTGCTGTTTATTATATGCCATGGTTGTAATGAAAATAATCGTAATAAAAATAATATTAGGAACATATTTAAAACATTGAATTTATAATAAATATTTGTATTATTAGATATAGTAGTCAATAAATAATATCTTATTGAACGCTACTAGTATTTCTAATGTCTATGTTTACTAAATAATAACTGAGTTATTATTTATGTTAATTGGAAAATGGTGATATAATATTTTATTTCCTTTTATAAGATGCCGTGGGAAATATCAAAGGCCGTTATATGTACTTTAACTTAAAACAGAAGCTTTCTAATTATAGCTAACAAGACTTCCGTATTAGAGATGTAAGCAGCAAAATGAATCAATCGATGTTGTGAATCGTTTCTATAAACAGCGTCAGACTCCATGTAGAATCGATCTTTGCGCGTATGAATATATTGTGTTTTAATTTAAAAAAAGCACACCAAATAATTTATATGAGGTATCACTCAATACAAACCAAATCGATTATGGTTATACTTCAATTCAGAATCGATCGATTTGTGGGGACTGTTCACATCTCTACCTCGTAGACGAGCGTCTGTTTTTAGAATGGAGCCTAATAAAGGTTAACCGTACAGTGGCACATCCATATGTGTGTGTTAATGTAAATAACCTGTGAGTACGGACACCAAGCTTGCGGTTTTACATGGGATATTTCATTTTTAAATACATAGAAGTACACTATAATATTTATCAAAAATAATTTAATATTTTCTCTGAAATTTCTACCATGTAACTCGAAAATATAAATTGAACATATTTCGGATGTAAAAAATGTTGTTATAAATCATAATACTTTTTCTTGTTAGGTGTCGCGCGACATATATTTAGAGAGATTTTTCTTTGGAGTGATGTTCATAAGAGAGATGACCATTATCATGATGAAATTAGGTGTTACTCGCGGCTTCGCCCGCATATAAAGCCTTTCCCCCTACAAATATCCCTAAGTCACAGCAGCTATTCATAGCGTCATCTATACAATGCCAGCAACGCCTACTTAAAAAACATTTTTTTCCCACCGGAGCTATGGTTTATTCGTGTAAATTTCATTCAAATCCTTCCAGTGGTTACTTCGTAAACTTCTAGCAAACATACGAACATAAAACATTTTTATTAACATTCACATATACATTATTAGCAGGACATAGGGTGGTTAGGTGTCACATTTTTTTATTTTATTTAATACATGAGTAATAAAGAATGGGATATACTTGCTTAAATTATAAATATAATGTACATATTTATCAGTATAACATCCGAAATACCCGTATTATCACAAATAAGTAAATCAATAAAAATATTTTACAACTTACATCATAATATACTTATAGCGATGATTTAATTTTATTGTTATTGTAGGCATAACAGATTGTGAAATTTTTTAAATAGCCAACATAAATCCTTTATTCACCGCGACCATTATGCTAACTTGTTTTCACATGGGCAAAATATTTAAGGCTTTCCGCCTACGGCCTCTTTTCATTAAAAATTCTATGACGGATTCTATATTGTGACATTAGGGAAACGACTTATCCATATTCATTTGGTCTTTGGTATAAATATGTTATTTTATAAAACATATGTCATTGTATAATTTATGTTAGTTTGCTGGTGGTACAATATATTTTATATCCGCTCGGATAACGACCACCGCACACAAGGTGTTAAAACCTGCTATAGCGGCCCACGTAAGTTTGTCGCGTTCCAGGATCAGTCTGTATATATTCAGTTCCAATGGGCCGGCAAAATTGTGTCGACTGCTAAGGGGTAATCATCACTAAACAGTGAACATTCTATGAAGCCCCACTCCAATTACCATCGGGTCCACTGAGGTCATTTTGCCATCCCTATATGAAAAAACCTACCCAATAAAATAAAATGTTAGAGTTAACATTACAATTAGTATGTATAAATATTATGATGTTCTGTTTAAAAATGGTGCATAAATTTTAATTGTATTGGTGCATTATAATAATATTACTAGTTAATCGATTACCAAACATAAACGAAGTAATTAATACTTGCGATTCAAATCTTCAGATGTTTGCACGTCTAACTACTATATTAGACTAATTCAAAACATCAAGCTTGATGTCTTTTAAGCTAATAATACGCTTTATCGAAGCTAGTGAACTATAAAAGGGAAAGTCCCAAATATTACAATGATCATACTTAGCATGGCGGGGACACTTAAGTCCTGCGGTTGATGGCGGCCGGTCATAGTTTCGTAAGCTATTAGCACATTGACAAAGTGTTTGAGAAATAAGCCACTAAACCTTTGGAAGGTGATAGTTATCGTGAACATGTATTAACTTCGCGACAATGTAGATTATATCGCAACTAATTCTGGTACTTAGAAATTCGATACCTGCAAGGGTCTTTGATTGGATCGAGATAAATCGTAAAAAACACCTTTCTAACCAAGCGCCAAATATACTAACGGGTCATATATCCTTCCTTCAATAATAAAGAATATACAGGCAGTAAAAAAACTACAATTTTAAGACCTGGCGGGGTCTTTAAGTTCACTATTGACATATTTATTGCAATAACCTAAATAACACGTCATTTGTCCTATAATATTGTTTTATCTTATTTGTTTGTATGTACTATTATAATGTTAATTTTAATACGCAATGAAACGTCTCGTTTTACACAGATAAGTAAAATTCCCCTTTTACTGTTGAAATAATTAACCAATTAATATCAGACTCTTATTAGTAAATGCATATTTGTAATGTATTTAATTACCAATTATATTACCAATTACACTGCCGTCCATCCCGGGGGTCAACCGACAAATGTGCAGAGATGCACAGAAATGCACTAGGGCGGACAGCCCCCTGCTGCCCGCCGACGACCCCCTTCGTGGCCCCTGTTAGTCGCCTCTTACGACAGGCAGGGGATACCGTGGTGGAATTCTCCAAACGCCCCCATTCCACAGGGTCCGAGTAACACCTAATGTCCAATAATATTCAAAAATTAATATCTGAATGCGTCAGACCTTTATATTTTGAAATCTTTCGGTTGTTTATTTAAGAGATAAGAAAACCATCAAATTATAACATGAAGTGTACATTAACATCGAGCATCGATTTCAAAAGAATTTACTTATATTTACAAACATAAATAACTCCGTTAATGCTCATATTGCAGTTTAATAAACGCACGGTATATTAGAAGCTGATTTTAAGATGATGAAAGTTGATTGCAGCAAGCCCTTAATAATATGAATCTATACTAATATATAAAGTTGAAGAGTGTTTGTGTGAACGCGCTAATCTCAGGAACTACTAAACCGATTTTGATTGTTTCTTTCACTTATGGGAAGACATTACTCCTGGGTGATATAGGATATTTTTTATGCTGGGAAAATATTTATCCCGCAAAAACCCTTTCACGCGGTCGGAGCCGCAGCCAAGAGCTAGTATATTATACTTTTGGTGTATACATTTAAATGAATTTCATATATATTTCACAATTTAAATGAATACGTACCTAAAATTTTATAAAATTTTACATTGTATAGCTTATTTGGTAGCAAATTATGACAGAAAGAGAATATATAATATCCATTAGGATTTGTGCGCCTGTAGATATTTCAAAACGTAAAAACACAAAAATTGACAATGAACTCGATCGATAATGAAAACTATAGGATATGGCTAATGCAATAGGACGCAACAATACGCAAGCGAGGTTTATATTTACTTACAAATAACTTCCTTGAATACAAACAGTAACCCTGAGTAGAAGAATGGTAATCGCTGCTTTTATTTTATCAAACCATGTAATGATAATAATTCGATCTATCTGGATTACTTGGTGGTAGGATATTTATATTTTCCCGGATAAAAACGGTGTAAAACCCGCCATAATGGCCCACATAATCGGCCACGCACCGGCCGGTTCCGGCCCACGGCGTCAACCCATGTGTATCCGGTTTCTAAAACTAACCGGCATAATTTGGTCGACGACCAAGGGATCCTCATCTCCAGCCAACAATATAATATCAGCCCTGTATTATATACTGTCCCACTGTAGGACACGGGACTCCTCTACTACTGAGAGGGATTAGGCGTTAGTCCACCACGCTGACCTAATGCGGATTGGTAGACTTCACACACCTTCGACAATAACCTTTAACAATGTAGCTGGACCTCAATACGCTTACTATCATGCGCTGTGAGGTTACATTACCTTGCCCTAAGACTTGTGTTTGCCGGATTGACGTCACGATTTAAGAAACTTTGGCCCGTGACGTATATATTTAATGTGTGCAGTACAGGTTTCCTGGTGTTTAGTCTTCTCGCTCTGAGACTACTCAAATACATACCATAATACTGTCTTTACAAAGAACATACTAGAAAACAATAACAATCGGAAACAAAGTCGAATTGTAAAAGAAACAGAATTTAGTGCACAACAATAAATGTCAAATCAAAGAGTCCGTAAACACATAAATTTACGATGAATAAATCAATGCGTGATTCATGAGAACGTGTATTTTTTGTGCAAACTATTACATAGCGTTATAGACATTATAAACATTACAAACGTTCCTTAGAAAAAAAAAACGAATTGTGTTAAAAATATTACGTATCTATTTGGCCCATTGCAGTCTCTAATCTAAGTTTCTGTGTACGTTTGTAGTTTCCTAAGGCATTATTTCACTAGTAGTAGTAGACGTTAATCGTTGATTGTTATATAAAGCGACCAAATAAATTAGAAAAGAATCTTTTCTTTAGTCCCAAAGAGAATGCATTCAGCTATAACTGTTGTAATTAACGAATTAGCGTATAACATTTAAATACTTGTAGATTGAAAACAGGCTTTTAATCAAATCAATTTAAACAAACTATGACTATTGCAGTAATAAATTATACTCCCATTATAATAAAGCACATAATAATGCAGCTATACCACAATCAACTATCGAAGTGCTTGACCTTGATGTGGATTATCAGAAATAATGGAACATCCGCTGCACATCGTGGTCCGCATCGCAATTAAATTCGTCTGTTTGTTTATCCTCAAGTGTGTCAGGTGGTTAATAAAGCGGCGAGTAGCTTGCCTAAGCGTGCGAAGCATGCAAATGTCGGAACTTTATTACACACCAGCGAAATTAGACTTTAACGCAAAATTATAGAGTCTGAAATGGCATCGATGTATTCGCCCGCTCATATGATCAGGGTTGCCAGATTTGAGATAAATAATGAACGGTGTTTTCTTAAGTTTCGGCTTGTATTTCTGAAGTATACGACTAAAAATAACGTACAGTGCATCCATGCTTCGACAAAGTTATTAAGCTTACTTAATCCAATAAGGAACTAGCCTTCAAAAAGACATAATATGCGGTACCGCGGTGTAAAAAAATTATAAGCATTATAGAGCTAATAAGAGTTGTGCCAGGTGTATTTAGTTTTGTTACATTAACTACCAATTGCTTGTCATATAAATAGACTGACCTTTTCAAATCGTATTACATATTTACGGACCTTTTTCTTAAGGTTATGGCATTAAGTTTTTGCTATAAATTTATAATACGTAAATAAGAAATTACTGTCTTATAATTAATTGTACATATTATTATAACTTACTAGAATTATTTAACTGGAAAGTATTGAGTTATTATGTATATATTTCGTTGTGATATCGGCTAACTAGCAACCCTACTGTTGTTGGTTTCACGGATATGCTTGTATATGATCTTTATCGATGTCACGATGAGGAAATTCGGTGAAAACACCTTAAAAGAAAGCTCTCCGCCGAATCGTGTGTCGTTAGTAATGGCAAACCTATGCAGAATAATACTTCTACTTATTTTTTTATCTTGGTAAAGTAACTTTACTAGACCAAATGAGAAGTAAAGTGTAGGCTAAATAGAACAATAGACGTTCCGTCAGATTTAGTTTTTTTTTTCATTTATATAATGAATAATGAAACGACCAAGATGCTTGCCTGATTGCAAGCGTCTGCTTATTAACAGTAGCAAGATCAGTGAACAGTATATTTCCAAGCCATGGTTGACACAGGTCAAGTTTTCGTTCGTAGATAGGATTTTCTTGCCATTATCATGACACCTATGCTAATTACTGCACAAATAAGATTAGTGGTTAATCTTCATTACTGTAACCTCGTGTATTGCGCCTGTCTAGACGCTTGTAATATTGGTTGTGTTTATTATTTATAATTTTACAATTGAGTGCATTTATTAAATCAGAACTTTTGGGCATGTAAAATTGCCAGCTGTGTTTTGTGCCAGTCCGAAATATATGTATATGCTATACACACAGCCACTAAAATTTAAGTAAGTTCGATTGCTTTACAGTTCATAGATAGTTAGTTAAATTTATCACGAGGTTGTATTTTTTTTTGTATACTCGAATATGTAAATTTCGTGATCCAATGCTTTATCGAATAATTTAACGATTTTAAACTTAGAAAAACTTTATTAAGGTATCTTATCGTGGTTAAAAAGTATAATTCCTTTAATATTAGTAATCTTTATTGTAATTAATACGTCAGGTAACAAAGAAATTCCACAATCCAAGATCTAAGTTACGCTATCAATTACAATATACGGAAGGTTATCTACCATCAAAAGATCATAATCTAATTTAGTAACATAATATCAGATAAAAAATATTTTTAATTAATTTAATGTATAGACTATGACGGGATACCGATAGATAAATAAAAGATAAAAAAAACGCTTTTAACTTGTTTTGAAATTTCAGTAGTTCAAAAATGACCTTGATTTTGTGATGTCAACAAATTTGAGCTCACAGTTGCCACAAACTTTGTTAATAAATCTATTGCTATCGTCTTAGATATAAATGAAATGAAAGCAATTAAGTCTATAGTGATAAGAGCCGCGACTCATCACACAATTACTCAATAGACTTTATAAATTAATTAACTTTTACCCTACGAGGAAGTTTTTTCCTTTCAACTGTTGCTTAAGTTATTTTTTGGTGGTAATCAAATCTATTAAATAAGTATTTAATGTCAGAGATACATATATTGTGTACCTATTACGAAAATTAAAAATGTAGGATTTAAATAATTACTTATGTAAGGATTTTATCGCGGTTTTAATGTTTTAGTTTTCTCCCGACGTCGTCGGTCAACGTGACAACGAAGACTTTAAAGTGTTCGAAACGTCGGGAGAAAACTGAAACATCAAAACAGCGATAAAATCCTAAAAAAAGATTAATTTTAGTAATTACTTATGGTTTAAAAATATAAATATTATCCATAGGTTTCTCAAATTCTGCTTAAAGAAATGATAATAACACATAATCGCCATAGAATGTAGTACTCCGGAAGACGTCGCGTCGACTCGGCTGGCATGGAAGCCGCGACATCGCAACCCGACCCCGAACCGTAAGTTGACCGCACTCGAATATACTAAGGAATTTCCTGCGGTGTAAAGAATTCTTGTTTCTGTGTTCCGGTAAAATTTATGTTTTATTTTCTCTTATTTAATATTCTTAAGCTCTAAATTAGGAACACCGTGTTAGACACTTCTTTCGAAAAGTTCTATATTTGTGTAGCCAGATCCTATGCAACAGACTTGCATTTCTCATTTGCTTAAAAATAAATTTACATCTAAGTGAATCTAATAATGGTTCGGCGTGATTCTAGCGAGCTACGGAGAACGCAATATGTCACTATGGTCATCATATTTAGACTTGGAACAGCGAGAGTAAGGAAGATTTTATTTGACTTGACTATATAGTACAGAATAGTAAACATCAGGTATAGTGCAGTCAAATTGCGAATGCCAGGATAAACAATTTACTCTGACCGACTAGTTGGTATGTACACCATTTACGCAAATTGGTGTCAATGAAATAAAACCGGTCAAGAGCATGTCGGGCAGTGCTAAGTGTAAGGTTCCTGTTGTTGCAATCGAAACAATATGTCGTAGGTCTAAATAACTTATTATAATAAATACTTAAATGTTGAGTTTTCCTAACTTGGGCTTACTTTTTTGCTATAGTTATAGTTATATTTTAATTATTGACATCATAGTGTTAGGTCTTCGGGAGCACCTAATAAATAACAATAATAATTTGCAAACTTTTTGCGATTTCTTCCAATGACTTTTTACGATCGAATTTTAACAAAATTGTCAGAATTCTTTGGTATACGTTTTTATGTTTAAATCAATTTCAGTGCTTACAATCGTAAATTAACATATTTTATGTGATATCTTGGGCGACATAAGTGGAACCTAGATAGTATTATTTTGTAAAATAGTTCAAGAATTTTGTAGTCGTTTTGAATTCCTTTTTTACCGATATACCAATTGAAACCCGTCTCGCTTGTACTAGGGAGCGTATTATTATATGTCTGGCGCATTATAAAAATAACTATTGTCTGTGGTAGTCTATTATCACCAATCATGCTGAGGCTGTATACTTTGTTGCCGTAGTGCTATAAAAAGATGAAGTATGCAATTCACACAATTGCTAGTTTAATATGGCGCAACATATCTCTAGATAAGGTGATATTGTGTCTCAATTTTTCCAGGTACACACAAACGTGTGGAATAATGTGAAGGTTTCTTAACGCTAATAAATTTGACTTTGCTTTACATCCTACACTTAAAATTTGTTTCGTAAATATTTCTGTTACTAGTCAGTTATTGTATTCGTCAAGTAATGTAATTGATGCTGTATTTGAAGGTATTAAAGCTGTGAATCTTAACAACAATGCCCAAATGGATGCATACATTGTCGTAAATCTTAGAAAAACCAATTCACGCTTGGACCTTTGAAGGGTGCAATTGATTCCATACTTCGCCTAGTTATTTTTATATTCTTCCGAAACTTTTTGTTTTACTTTCTCTAAGGAATTGTCACCTCCGGCTTGAACACAACTTATATGTAATTGGAAAGTGCGAACAACTTCATCTTCGTAAGCCGCGTACAAAATATATTATATAGTAGTAATATATTATATAGGTATATATTGTAACTTTATAGGCGATCAATAAAAATTGTATAAGTAATTGCGAAATGTAGGTAGATGTTTTAACTTTGACTTTTCGGATGACCGACATCTCAAATCGTTCCGTGACCATGAAGGCTGCAAAGTCTTTGAAATGACGCGTTGGGAGAAAACAAAATTATAAAAAATTGCGCTAAAATCCGAAAATAAGTTTTATTTCGATGTCTAACATTCGCATAAACATAAGAAATCATTACCCTCGTAATGTAGGAACATGCTTAAAACAAGTAGGAAAGTCGATTCAATTTCTTTTTTTTGATGTGCATCAATGAACTTGGTATGCCTACTGTCCGTGATCGATTGTAGTTTGTACTTCGTTCTGCCAATGTCAAATATTCTGGAGGCGACCTTTGAGTCATTCCCGCTCTCGTTTAGAAACTAGCCAATCCCCAGACTCGGTGTGTGAAAATACCGAATAAAGTACCTACTCAACTTAATAATGAGTATAGTAGATACGGGACATAGGGAATATGTGACTCAGAAAATGTAAGTACAGATGTTTAAACTCGACTTTCTGCTTTTCCTTTTAACACTGACATAATATTACAGTTTTCCATTTGTTAATTATGTATTTATGAAGAATGCTAAAAGGTCATTAAACTAATATAAATATATACATATTGTAAAACAAAGTACCCTTTTCTGTCTGTCTGTATGTTATTGATTTTCTCTATATCTACTGAACGGATTTTTATGAAAGTTGGTTTGGAGATAGTTTAAGACCCTGAGAAGGACTACTTTCTATCCTGGGAAAATATATAGCGGGACTTTTATCCCGGAAAACTCCTCTACGTGGGTGAAACTGCGAGCAAAAGCTAGTTATATTATAATTTATTTTGACTTATATTTTTTGTACAGTTCCTAGTCTGAAGTTTTTTTTAATATTTTACTATTATAATGTATAAATTACGTAGTAATAATATAAAGCATTTTCGAAGTCTACCTTTAATTACTCTACATAAGGAATTAGGGCGTGTATTCGTATAAACAATGTTTTATTGTTTTTTTTATACGGAATTGTTTTTATACAGAATAAGTATTAATCTATTGTACGGAATTTAATCTATGAAGTAGATAAACTAAATAAAGGACACGATTATAATAAAATAAGAATCAAATCAACTTGTGTTATGAATAATCGCAACGTAAATCGTGCTAAATTATTTCGTTTAATCCAAACAGCGGCACCGAGGCGTCAGAAACGGCAAACCGATTTACATTGGCCATTTACTAGATTTTAATTTTATGCACACAAAACTAAAGCCGTAAAAGAAACTTAAAAAAGCAAAGCTTGGACTCTGAAACACTCAGAAGTGGGAATGGGGTTCAGCTGAAAGAACCTCATTTCCGCCAGAGAGTTTCTATACATTTTCATTTAAATACTTTTTATAGAGTCGTCTAAATGCTGAGAGGTTTTAATTTCGCACGTCGCTATCTCATACGAGGTGAGGACAAGAAAACGCTTTCTGCTATCGAGGTTGCTTCTTCGCCTGGTGTCGGTAACTCTTGTGTGCATTGCGTTTCTAAACGCAATTCCCATTTGTTTTCTTTACATATAAACATTGGCACGATACCATATAGTTTTATAATTTGTAAACAATGTTTTTTAATATTTGTTTGTAGTTTAATTATAAATAATTAACGAAATAATTATTTTTGTTATTAAGTGTTCGTTTTATTTAGTATAGTTAGAATTCCCGTTTTATGAAGAAGTAGCGACATTCTATGGTTAGCCATAATGTTAGATTCTAAAAGAACATCGATATTGTGTTCTGTTAAGGTTATTAGAGCAATCTTTCCACAGAGCTAAACAACGTCAATTTAGTTATTATCTATTTAGGTTATTGAGGTTAATTCTCGTCCTCGATAGTTTACTTTTGATGATACCAATTAAACTGAAGAAGGGTTAAGTTACTCTAACCAGTTTTATATTTTAGGTATATAATTAGTTTAATTAAGAAATTTAATGTCCATATTGTACTTATAATTTAGTTACAATATGTACGCACTAATAATAATGACCTTGTGTACTTTGGATTTCATCTATTAGATCGACTATGAGACCTTCTGATCTCGTTTCTTCTCAATAGTTTTTGTTAATATAATTATACAATGTTAAAAATATATTACTGTACTATTCAACTGAAGTGTCGCGTGTGGAAAATTATTAGTAGCAGTTTATTCAAAGATAATCAATAATATAAATAAATGCAAATAAAATATAGTAATAATGATTATAAAAGGATAAACAGCAGTGCTGGAAGCGTGCTTTAACTGTAAGCAGTCAAGTTTATGGGTTCCGTTCGTAGGTTTGTATTGTGTTAACCTTTTCATTCGAATACACGTGAATTGCCTGACATTTGTATTTGTGTCCAATATAATATAATTTGTAATGCCCTTGTTGCATGTGTGGACGGATGGATGTAATAGCTTAGTGAAGTATAACTGATAAAGGGCACAGGAACTCGTGGAATGCAAACCGATTCCATTACATCGATTTGGAACATGGACATTATGAGGTTGACGATGATCCGTGCACCAAATACACCTTGGCTTAAGTCTTTTATCACCTTCCCCTGAAAGTGTGACCCTTCGGGAAGAGACGGGAAACTACATATACTAATAACTATCAATGACTTTCTTCATTTTGTCAATAAATATTTGATCAATTCAGGCTAGTTTTACCAAACCGATACCAAAGGAAAGATTGCTAATCAAATTGCCGAGTTATACAATGTGCTACGGTTTTGATTGTGAAATAAATGTTCGAATTCGCTGCTATTATTTCGCAAATTCTTTCAAACTGTTTGTAAAACCATTATTTTTGTTTATTGTCGACATCAAAACTTTTGGATATGAAATTGATCAAAATATTACCTGTACCTACGAAGCTAATTGGCTTAGAGATGATTGTCACTTTTTAACTTCTACTTAAGGCGATACCTCAAGGTCCATTTTCATACTTTTTGTTTCACCTTTAATCTGGGTAACTAAACAAGTATTGGCAAGTAAAGAATTTAAATTCACGTCTAGTTAGTGATTAGTTCTCGCAGTTGAAAGAAAAACGTAAAAATAATTAATAATCATGGATGTTTCTGCCTTTAAAATTTCGTCATATTAAATTTAATAAAATGTATGAAAATGGACCTTGAGGTATCGCCTTAATAATTGCGGACATGTACATGTGCAAAAAAAAAGTTGAAAGGAAATAGTTACTTTATTTTCTTATATTGTTGTTATAACTAAGTTATTATATTGTAGAAAACTTGAAAATGACGGACTTTATTTTTACAACTTTCGCAATTCCATACAGTTTAGAAGCCCTATAACTTAACTCATGTACACCGTGGCTTGGTGAGCAACTAAGCAGTTGGAAAACGAATAACTATATATTCGATTCCCACACTGAAATAAATGGGTAAACCACAACTATTGGCTTCGATCTGAGTGGTGGGGAGCGAATGTCCTTCATATTCCTAACACCCATGACACATGCACCTCAATGTGGGTTAAGACGTATGACTTCTGAGTATAACATCATAAGGTAGATTTTAATTACCATAATAATTTGAATTATAAAATATATTAGCATTTCGTAAATGTATGATGGTAGTTTTTTCCCCTGTATGCATCCTGCTACGTTAAGAAAGTCAATTCATTATTATGTTTAGCTGGGATTTCCAGTCAGATTCATGTTATACCGTCAGAACAAGTTTAACATTAAGTGTAATACTTAGAATGAAATATGAGGTATGAGGCATAGCTAGGTAATAATTTAACAGCACAACAGCAGGTTAGTGCTTGTTCTAAACACAAATGGCGATAATAACTGGTATAACTTGTTACTATTAGGTATTATAAACATGGACAATAATTGTAGGACATTGTAGATTCTGTAAAATTGTTGGTTGATTACAGGATATTTGCAAAAGTTCGTCTAACGCAATTTCTAATACTCCTGTCGATGAGTCTTATTTTTAAAAGATCCAGACAAATATTTGCTGGAGTTAGGATATTTTTTATATCCGCCTAAATAGCGACCACCGTACACTAGGTTAAAACCCGCCATAATAGCCCACGTAGGTGTCGCGTTCCAAAGTTTAGATCAGCCTGTATTTATCTGATTCCAACAGACCGGCACAATTGTGTCGACTGCCGACAGGGAATCTCTCGTCAGTCTACGTTCTATTGGACCTCACTCCACTTACCATCAGAAGCAAAAAGATAAATTTGCCGCGACCGCATAAAAAAAAATAAAAAATTGTTTGCTAACACCTTAACTTGGTGCATAGACTTTAAACATAGATTCAACGAAGACACGAACAATGCACACATAGAAATCAATAGGATCGTAACAAAAACGAAACAATATTCGCAATGTATATGCTGATCGAACACGCATGTGTGAAAAACTGTCCCATTTCTCATCAGTGATTTTCCTCTTTATTGTTTACCTTGTGAGTGTAGTCACACTATATTACCCGTAAGTACGTTATGTGAATCGCTTATATAAACTGAAAGGCGTAAACGAAAGTGGAAGAATGTCTTATACATTTCACTATGTCATTTAGACTTAGATAGTGTGTAGGAAATGGCGAATTCCTGAATCTCCCATCTGTGTATAATTTAGAATAAAAAAGTATTAATTCCTACAAGAGACCAATTGGAGTTTTTCTCTAAAGGAAATATAGAATTTTAGTTGTCTATAAATTTAAGGGATGGTCAATTATCTTCCGGTTTTCTGAAGTTACTTTCTGTAACAGATAACATTGTCAAGCACCTCTTTATAGAAGAGTAAAAAAATTATAATATATGACACTGCTGTAAGAAAAATATGCTAAACGTACTTTGCATTTATGGTATTTTTACGTAGAAAGAACAATTATTGGCTATTATGGATTGTTCTTTCTACGTAATATCAATATAAATATAAACACTCAATAATATAATTATTATTGAGTGTTTATGGTAAAAAAATGTATATTCTTCACGTAAAAAGCCATAGTGATATCGTATTATGTCATACTATGTGTGTGGTAGGAACATTTTCCTCGTAAGCTCTAACTATCAAACACTTATCTACGAAATAAAGATAATGCTGTCAATGAGCTTTATTTTAATTGTTTGGTCAGTATAATAAGTATGCATAGGAGTGTGTCTGGTTATTTCTATGTTAATTGCCTGTTTAATGAGAAGTCCAAGAACATAAGTATTTGTTTAAGTGAATATATACGCTTTGTGAGTATTTATGAACATTAAATATTCACTGTTTCTTATCTATCAGAATGTGTGAAGTTTCTCAATGAAATATAAGGATTACTATATCCATGAATAGTACTACAGATAGTATATACGTTAAAATACGCTTCGAACGATTGTTCAATCCCATCACGTCCTTATGATTTTGTAACAAACGTGTTGAAATTTATGATGTTACAGCTTTACTGGGACCTGTTTTCGCATGTGCTAAAATGTTGGGTACGTTTTTTTAAACATTACATCCAAATAAAACTAGTTTTATGATTTCATCGCGGATTTTTATATTTTAAATTTTCCCGATGTTTCGAAAACTGCAGCCTTCATGTTCATGGAGCGGCCTGAGGTGTTGATCGTCCGAAAAGTTAAAATTACAATATCTGGCTACATTTTACAATTACATATTTTTTAAATCAAGTTATTGACGGTTCGATGTGTAAACGGGAGAAAATTAAAGTATAAAAAACCGTGATAAAATCCGAAATCTTGTTTTATTTTGTCGTCTAACATTTGCTTAAACATAAGTTATCATTATGTTACATTACTTTGAAACTAAAACATTACCTTATATATTGATTGAACTTGTGTTATACGCATATGCATTTTTTTGCTACAGAACTTTTGCTCGGATACAAAATATCGCGAATTTATTCAATATATCTGATGGAACAGGTATGTGCATTTTGTGAAACTGTATTACTGAAGCGAAAGAAAAATATGTACAATTCAACTAATGACACAGCGATCAAGATGTTATCCGTTGAATGAGTGGATGCTTCTATTGTTTCGTTAAATGCCTAAAGAGATTATCGCGTGTTCATTCATGTTAGCTTCATACGAATCTTCACTAATGTTGATTTTTTTGGACATTACTGTGGTAAAATCCGAGCATTTATTTGATATTTTTCTACTTACATAAAAGTGCAAATACCTTACCTTTGTATATTTATTATAAAGGCCAAACAAAACGAAATATAGGGACCTGCGTAAAAGAACATATAGCTGACGTGAAACACCGACTCTCTCTAAGTACGCAGTCGCTGAATACTCTGAAGGAGGCTCCAACCATTATCTGCGACTAGACAAGCTACAAATCCGTACCAAAGAACACCGATTCCTGCTTAGGATGATCAGCGAGGCTATTGAAATTAAAAAACATCCTAATTTCAATAGGGAAGATGGTTGGAAGCTTGCACAAGCCTGGGATCCAGTTCTACATTTAATTAAATCGGAACCCAAAAGAGCGACTGCCAGACTTCAAGACGCTGTGAGCTCATTCTGCGTAGATCGGACCACTAACACCTAAAAATTTTAAAAAAGTTGTATAATTGTAAAATGTAGGTAGAAATATGTAACTCTGACTTTTCGGATGAACAACACCCCCCCCCCTCGTGACCATGAAGGCTGCAAAGTGTTCGAAACGTCGGGAGAAAAGTAAAATATTAAAACCCCGATAAAATCGGTGAAATAGTTTAATTTAAATCTCTAACATTCGTGTAAACATAAGAAATCATTATTACTATTCATACCGTCCTTAAGGCAATTTATATCAAAAGTTATAAGCAAAAACGGTTAAAGGTTCCTTGGACTATATATTCCTGTATATAAATAAAGGTATATATAATAATAGTAATGCCATTATAGGTTCTAAGAACCGTTTGAAATAAAGCGTAGGGCCTGCAGCATTTTCATGCCGAAACACTATATAAAAAAATCTATGTATATTACTTTTAAACATCGTGAAGATTTAAACGAACTAACAATATCGCACAAAACACTGAATTGAGACCGCAATACATTTATAATCTGATCGGATTCCGGAAAGGGCTGGATGTCGAAACAGTCGACGTTACTAGGACAATAGATAATGCGCGGGTGTGCACCCATGCAACCGAATAATGAGCAGTAATGCACATGCGTAATAGACATGCAGCGCCATTGTGCAAATCATTTCCCATAGGCTTTCGTTTGAAGGAAGACTGCACGCGTGCGATTTGTCGCAAATATAATCTGAACAAGAAAATAATAATCGCTATATTATGATGAAATATGTAACTAACTTCTTATACAGTCAGCCATAACAGTAGCTTAACAAATTCAAAACTTCAAATCGCCTATATACATTAAGCTTAATTGAAACATTTTTCTACGTTTGAAGTAAATATTTTTTATTTTGTTTTATGAAGTAAGAAATATGGTGATAGGAACACGAAATGAAATTTCGAATTTGTTGAACTACTTTTGCAGCTGACTGTATTGACAACGTTAAATTTAAAACGAATAACAAAAGTGGCGCACCAAAAGCAGGTTTCTATTTTCCTGGTAAGGCTATAAAAGTTAATTTTCGTGATTAAAATAGTCTATTATCCTTGTATGCCTCAATGCAGAGAATGATTAGAGTAACATTTCACTGTGAATTAAGGAGTGGATATAAAGTTCTGGATAGGTGACATATGTTTGCCCACACCCTATTTCTTAACATAAAAATGAATGCCACTTCTATAACATGTTTATGCTAAGACAGTGCTATGGATATACATATATTTAATGTATAAATTTAAAATATATATCGAGTCCCAAAAATATTCCTGAACAATTAGTATTGAAAGGTTAATGTCCTTTATGGTGGCCTTTGGGCAGTTGTTGAACTTTTTAAAAAATGTGTGTGCAGGACGATATTTTATCTGATTGAATTGTATTTTTTGCAGAGTCCGAATAATAAAACGAGGCTCGGGTTTCGCTGATATTTTAATACAATATTATAAAAAAAAATGTAAAAAGAATTTGTTATGCTGTAACTTCTGCGTTTATGCGTTTCAAGTTAGTCGCAAAAGTATAACTCACGGATGCAATTATTATTAACGCCTTAAGCAATGTGTTGTAGTTATTTGATTTGCGATTTTTAATTAGTAAGTAATATTTAATGAATACCTATTGTAGGATGTTCTTTTCCCGCACATTTCTGCAATAAAATGTTTGACACTAGCCATTAATATTTACTTTTGAATGTTTACAAACTACTTTTGCTATAAACAATACAAATTCACAGATTTATTTCAATAATTTTAAATATTTATATTTATAATATCATAAAGGTATTTTAAATTGCAATACGTATTAAATTAAGTAATATTTTTTAAATTACAATGAAATTATATTGACGTATATTTATTAACTTAACGTTTTTTATGTTTCGTATAAAGTCCAATTAATTCAGCACTACAATGTTTTTATAATTAGTATTATTAAATCGCAGAAGTATGCCGCACCTTGCAGTGCCCACCAAGCAGATTGTAATGCAGATATAGAATTTCCTTATACACTTTTCCTTAACAAAGTGTGAAGAAAACTTGTTCACTATGTTAACAATTTTCCTTTTGCTTTTTATATTACAAAATATTTGAAAAGGTTTATTCATTTATACAGATTTTTCACTTGTTATACTATCGCCACCTTTGTAGTTATGAGTACGAACATATTAGTTAAAAGTTACTGACGTAATGTGTTGATTGATTAATATAAATATTAATCCGCAAAATAGTTTAATTTTATTTTAATGTCTAACATTCGCGTAAACATAAGAAATCATTACGGCTATGGCAGTTTTTATTTAAGTAAAACAAATTAAAATAAACAAATTAAAATAAATCACAGTAATTATTTAATACGATTTTATAGCAAATCTGTTATTCGTAAAACTTAGTAGTTATTTAGTACACATTCCATAACTAACTAATGCACTAGTCTACAGAATTAATTAACAATTGAAGTCGCGAACTTATGTTAATGATTGGATTGTGTTACCTTCGCAAGTATGATAATAATTGGAGGCTTTTTGTCATCAGTTCGCGAGTGACACTTAGCAATGTGGCACTCTATTGTATTTCAATTAGCCACATCTCGTTGTTTCCAATTCTGTTTTGCTGGATGATGATAGACTTCGAACGCGCGTGCCAATTATGCTATTGATTTTAACCCCCGGTGGAAAAAGAGTGTTATAAGTCTAAGGTATTTATCTAGGTATCCGTATGTTTGTCTGTAGCATTGTAGGTCCCAAGAGTGCGTTAATTTGATGGAAGGGAAAATAATAATTTAAAAAGTTTAAAATATAAATAAAAATAAAATTTAAGATATCCGACCCGAATCCGATCGAAAAAAACTCTCAAATAAATACTTTTTATTTTTTACTTTTTAGATCTTTTTTGTGTCCACGGGAATTGAAATTTTACTTTTATTAATTCCTGATAGTTATTAGTTATGACATATATTTGGCTGTACCGATATTCTCTATTATATGACCTATTAGACTAATAATATTTTTATGTGTCAATATTTTATGAGATGTGACTATTATATTCATGTGTTTTTTCAATAAAATTAACCAGATGGTTATCAAAATATGTTTACGTGAGACTGTTCCATTAAAACATCTTTAGAGATTAGATAAAAACATCGTCCGTAAAGGCGAAAATGACTCGATAGATTATGCCGTCCCTTTTAAAACAGGCCGGTATCGCAAACTCATGCAGTTTTCACTATCGCTGCCTCAGCTTGTATAATTTGAGCACCTGCCTGTCTAGTGGGTAAAAGTTAATGAATATGAATAATGCACCTGGGGTTAAAAACCGATATGCTTAATGTACTACTAATGTATGTGTGCATGCGTTTATCCCTGATGCGGCAGGTAAAAGTACATCTGAAAATCCAAAACTTGACGCTTTATAACTCACCTCGACAGCCGGTGGAACTTCAAGGAGCACATCCGCCTTTTGGCTCCCAGGTTGGTAAAATTCACCTGCATAATGCGGCGTCTTTTGCCAAACCTGGGGGGGCCAAATGCTCCCTGCCGGCGGCTCTACGCAGGAGTCGTGCGGTCCATGGCCCTGTACGGTGCCCCCGTATGGTCCGCAGCTGTGGCGCGGCGGCAAGGCCGCTTTCTGAACGCGCCACAAAAGCGATGGCCATACGGCTGATACGGGGATACCGCACGATCTCCTGCGAGGCGGCGGGCCTCCTTGCCGGACTACCGCCATGGGGTCTCGAGGCGAAGGTCCTTGCGTCACTATATGTGTGGCGCGGGGAGGCGCATAGCCGGGGCGTAGCTCCGCTACCGCGACAAATTGCCGCGCGGCGGACGGAGCTCCGGCAGAACCTCATGGCGGAATGGCGACAACGACTGTCGCAACCCTTGGCTGGGCACGCCACGATAGCGGCGGTAAGTCCCTCTTCGAGGTGTGGCTGACGAGACGTCACGGCGTCCTCTCATTCCGGACGACGCAGGTACTGACCGGTCACGGCTGCTTCGGCAGGTACCTGTATCGGATCCGGGTGGAGGATACGCCCGCGTGTTTTTACTGTGCGGATCGGCCGGAGGACACGGTGGAGCATACGGTGGAGGTGTGCCCAGCTTGGGCTGAGCCCCGCCGTGTTCTCTCAACGGCCATCGGTGGCGGAGACCTCTCGCGTCGGGGCCTGGTAGAAGCCATGCTCCGGGGCGAGAGAGAGTGGGGACGCAGTCACCTCCTTCTGCGAGGACGTGATGCTCGCAAAGGAGGTGGCGGAGCGGATACGGCGCCAAAGCGCCCAACGTCCCATCCGCCACGGCAGACGCACAAGACGCGGGCGTCGAACGTCTGCTGAGGATCGTCGGCCTCCGTAGGCGCGGACCGTCGGGTGACGAGCATTGGGTAGCCCGTCGCCCGAAACACCCCAACGGCCCGTGTGTTCGGCGCGTAGTGTTCCACGCGCGCCTCGAAGAGCAGTGTCAGAGTAATTTGCGGGGCCCTTTAGGGCCGGTGCCTGCCTAGGTCTCAATGCCACCGGATCTTGGACCTAGGCACATAGGCAAAGGATGGGAACACCGTAGGTTCTTAGTCGGTAAAAGTCTGACACGCCCTCCCGCCCATCCCAAGGCGGGAGATAGTCAACTGACGATTTACCTATGTAAAAAAAAGGCGCTGCCAGTAGATCAGATTAAATATAAACTATATTGTTGTACATACGTTTAGTAATATAAATAAGTATTCTAAAAATGTTATCTGGGTCGATTATGCAGTTTATATTTACACCTAACAAAGGTCAAAACTTTTTAAACATTTACACAAATCATTCCAACAACCTCCTAGCAATAAAAACAATAAACACATCGAAAACTAACTATATTTTTTTCCAGACAATAATAAGTAAATCTGTGAACATCTTTCCCTTACATAGGCTTTAGTGTCAAATTCCAACAATCAGCCCATAAAAATATTTAAAACTAATATTTGATAGTGGCTTGACGTGGAACCTTTACATAAATGAAATGAAATCTCGGCTACTCTAATGGGGACTTTGTACAATAATTAGATTTTTATCGCAGCAAGTCCGTTACAATGTATACAATTAATTTGACCAATCATATATGTCTTGTTAAATAGGAGAAGTTGTAAGGTAAACAAACATTAAAAGATTTGTAAAAAAATAATATAATATTATTATTTCATTACGATTATTCAATACGAATAGTTCGCATTTATTCTGAAACATAACTATTAAACATTAACACGTTATAAATAAAACACTAGCCTATTAATAAAAAAAAATGTATAGAAAATAGAACTAGCTTAAATGTAACTTTCCAAACTAAAAAAGAAATCGGATTAAGATGAATTAGACATTAAATAAATATATATGCGAATAATACGCAGAAATAAGGTTAACAAAGCATTAAATTTGCAGCAGCGCAAATGTATTTACCTACACTCATCAAAACAACGGTCTTTATGTTTCTAAATCCAAATTAAAATATATATTCAAAAATCGAAGCTTCGAATGCGACCTTAGTAGCAACTAGCAAAAATGAATTTGTGAGTTGACTTGTGGGTATAACAATAAACATTACCCACACTATTAAAGGACAAATAAATGTTACCGATACTAGCATAATCACTTTTAAAATAGTATCTACTAATATATAAAGCTAAAGAGTTTGTTTGAACGCGCTAATCTCAAGAAATATTAAACCGAATTTGAATTTTTGTTTCACTTACAGTAATTTAAACAAATTTTGAGTGCTATAGACTAATTTTTATCCCCGAAAAATATTTATCCCGGAAAACCTTTTTCAACGGGGGCGGAGTCGCAGGCTATGGCTAGTATAATATAAAGTGAAATGAACTTTCTTTTGAGAGTAAAGTACCTTTAACTGTGAAAAATATTAATATATTAGTAGAATTCTATAATTGTGTTTAAAATCAAGTTATTTCAGACATGGACTTTAATTTCAATTGTTTCGCTAAAAGAAACTCGTCAACAGGCGTTGGGTAAATAGAAAATAATAAAAATTTCTTAAAACACATTTTTATTACAAATATAAAAGATTTTTCCTAAATAACTTCGCATCTGTTACCAGTCGCATGAAACTTTCAATAGTGTTGAAATTGAAGTTATTTTTATTTTACAAATGTTATAAAAACAAATTTGGACGTACAGTTGGAAGCCCTATAAATACTTCTGCAGCATAGTATTTTTAGAAATAATTTACTAAAGACAGTGCCTTTCTATGAATATTTGTATCATTATTTAGTGGAGAAATGTTTTAGACAGAATATATGTAAGGGTACCGAATACCGATATTAATTCAAAAGGCGATTACACTTGTCGCTAAACATTCAAAAAAAAACTTGTGAGACCATTAGGGTTAAGTCTTGTAGGTCTATAAGGACTAAAATTTATTGTTGCTAAAATCATAGCCTGGACTATGTACGATTATATCCAGGGCATTCTGTCGCGTGCCACTATCATTTACGATCCTTACTATTAAAAAAAATATATTGCAATCAACATACTGAGTAGAACAACCCAATATCCCTTTGTTCGACCCAGGGAACGAACCCAAGACCCCAGCACTGCAGTTGTACCGTTATATAACTTCGCCGCCGAAATAGTCAGTTTTAAGTTAATGACATGAAATTTAACAAATAAATAAAAATAGATTAGATTTTTTTATGGTTATTCTTAAAATTGTAACCCTTTTTAGCTCAAGCGTATTTAAATAAAAAGAAAAGGTTTAAACGTTTTGAATACATAGTACAAGGACACTGTTTATTCAATTTAATAACAATGGGTACTGAATATTATTTTTAACAACGAGGCTTATAATTAATTAATACCAAAATACATTTCTGTGTTTGTAACCAGTAAAATTTCAAACGTCATCGGCTAATTGTCTGTTTAAAGTTTAAGATCCATTATCACCGCTAATTACGTTTCTGTTTCAAACTAGTCCCTTTAACGATGTCTTACATAAATTTAGAATGAGTTGAAGAAAATTGATTATTCATTTGTAATTATACGATATGTATACACAAGATACATAATGTAATAAATTGTGATATATATAGCGTATATTGACCGTTATGTTACTTATGAAAGGATCTTCTGGTGCAGTGGTGAAGCGTCCAAACAACCTGATTTCTACCGGCTTCTCTTTTAGTCTACTTACGTGTGTCTTTTCTGCAAAATTGGCTGCAATATGTTAACTAAGGCATTTTTTTTGTCACGGATTACATTTTGAAGCTTTTCACCCTTCGCCTCTGTTCTGGTGGTAGGTTTCTTATATGCGAAGTTTCATCTTTCTTTGCGGTAGTACCTACCAGCGCAATTTCTATTTCTACCGTCGAAAAGCACTGGACACTTTAGTAGTACGGCATTGTAGTCAGAGTAATTACTGGATATTAAGAGCATTAACGTCATATGTCCGAAAGGGTAGGCACAGGCACAACTTGTGCATCCAATTTCCGTCGCGTGTGAGTGCCGCGAAGTAGATATTTTGTCATTCAATATTTTGGCTAGTGTTGCTACCAGTTAGGTGCGGCCGTATCGAACGGCGTTGTCGTATCATCATTCAATTGCAATGAAAAAAAAAAACGAGTGCATAAACGAATAAGTGGAAAATACTCTTAAAAATACACATCTCAATAATGTACACATTGATTGTAAAATCTTCTAATATAAAATGGATCTTTAGTAATCAGGATCCGCAGCATTTTTGCCGAGTGCTAACCACCTTCCTCCTTCTAAATAAATTGTTTTATCTCAACAAATAATTTAGGACTGAAGAGACAATACTGGTCAGCCGAAGTACCGAATAAAAAGTGATAATCTAAAGTTTTGAGTGGTGTTGGTACTGAGGATACAGCCGTGAAGCTTACACGAGCAGATTGCTCGTTTCGATATTCGTGTGTATAAAAACGAGTTATAGTTATAAATATATCTTTGAGGTGTTATGTTAAATGTTATTGACCTCTTGCAATGACCTCTTATATTTGAGGTGTCAAAATAAATAATTAACCTTTCAAATACATTTCATTTTGTACGCTAGGTAAGGTTATTCAATAGCCGTTATACCATGGTTACAACCTGGAAAATCGGCTCATGGTCGGAAAGTTGGAAGGGTAGAGACCACGAGGACGGAACCCCAAAAGATAGATAGACCGGGTTTCTAATGCGTTGAATGTCTTCATTAATGCAGCATTTAATCGGGCAGAAGACCGACGCCGATGGAGAGAAGCCTATGAAAATAATGATAGTCATTATCCTCAATAATCAGGTAGCAACTGGAGAGAGAGAGTTATTTTGATAAACCTCCTGTTTTATCATAATCTTATATCTATATGCCAAACTACATACATGTTGAGCGTCAAAAGACTAGCGATACATGACTTGAAGCAAGAATGACACATTCAGCTTTATTGTCAATATGTCACATTGTGACCTCGTGATAGATTCAAAATTACGCATTTTCAACAAGACATAAAATGTAATGAACAAACAAGATAGAATCGTAAATAAAGTGGAAAACTGTGACACGTGCAATAAAATGTATTGTACACTTACACGCGCAATGAATATTTAGTATTCATTATCGGGGGCCATGTATATATGTACGCGAAAACGAACTCCCTTGATAGTAACATAATTAGGTTCTAAATTTAATATATTGCTTCGGTTGTTTATGATTTATTGTTATTAAATTCCAAGCTTGTGGCCTAAGTACGAGCCTTGTGAAAAAAGGATTCTTAATTCTATAATTAAACATTATTGTAATTATTATTTCAGTTCGAAATTCCAGTAACATAGGGTTCTTGAACCTCCGCGAGTCAGAGTATTTGTCAACAGATTTTTTTATATTAATAGTTTTAAAATCATGTAACATAGTGGTTTGTAGAGGATTGTACTTATATTCATATCGTACATTATTTTAAGTTCACGACCCAACAGATATGTCTTGCACCGCGTGTACTTCGTGGACACTGACGTTTATGTCTGATTCATCATTTTCTATGACCTCTGCCAGACTAGTAGATAATTAAATAATTAAACAGGAAAGTTATTCTAGTTATAGTGTATAGATGATAAAACTCAATTAATAATATAAAATTAAAAAGCAAAGGAAAGTCGCCACGTATGCTGAGTAAAATACTCTTTAAAATAATGATAATGTCGATGGATAAAAAAATGCCTCTTTAAAATAGATTAGGTGCACATTCAAAAGTTGCATAATGCATAACTATTATTTTTTACACAGGCAGGGTAAGATTTGTGAGTGTTCATTGTTTTGTAGCAGATAAAAAAAGACAATTTAAGAGTAATTAATTAATGATGATTTGATGTGGAATTGCAAATAATGACGGCATTCAAATACAGGCACTCAACTTAAATAAAGTATCGTATATAATATTTTTGCCTCTATGCAGCGATCAATAACTCTAGGACTACTGTTGACATCTACATCCTCAATTTGTTATGATGCCCGCCAATTCTTACGCACGTCAAAATAAAATATGCTTCATTTTTAGAAGGTAAAATCACGATAGATCACGACATCTCAGTATAGAAAATGCGTCATAGGCTAAACCTTGAATAATAAACGTTATAAAATGTAGGTCCTAGTTAAAAAAAATCCTACAATGATCTCATCATATTGCATGTTTGACGGTTTATTTGTGCAGTAAAAGATCATACAGATAGTTACTTGCGGAAATAATTATTTGTATATAATAGATAATAACTTGTCATGTTTTATCACATATGTGTCTCGCAAAGGAATATTTGAAGTACACAACGACTGACATGTCTATCTCTTGTTATTTTCACCAATGTACGTAGAACCTAACTATTATAAATTGGCTGTTAAGGACTAACGATACAAGCATACCTTACTGGGGCCTTATTCTATATTCCGCACGTTATTTTAACAGTGTGTAACAAGCACGTAACACAACGCATCATGTTTTGGACTATAGAAATTGGCTTACCGAATACCATTCCACGCACATTTCACGAAGATAACATGACACGGCCGCGTTACGCGTTTACACTATCATACAGAATAAGGGCCCTGTAGTCTAGCGTGTCATCGGTGTAGTGAAGTTGTCTAAAGTCTAAACGGCTACTTCCCCTACGTGCTCACCTTGCGAATAACATGACTATTGTTGCCAAGATTTTTCCTATCGTAAACCGCAAATAGGCACTTAAATATGTCTACCGTAATCTCGTCTTTACTTGCAAAAGGCGACATTAATTCCTCACCCTTGTCCCGGTGAAATGGTACCCAGATCAAACTTTCTTCAATTAAATCAGTATTGCAAACGTGTACACAATCTTGTACCATCTCCGAGACGTGAGGTCCGGTTAATAAATAGACACTTTCCTCGTCAACTGTGGCAAGTGCATGCATGCGCTACTTTTATTGTAGTTTAAATTCACCCAATTCGTTTCGATTGTCGTTATGTGGACTGTAGCGAAATTTCCATTTGTTTCATAGTGAGTAATAAGAGCGTAATAATGATAAAATAAAATATTGTAAGACATAACAGCATTATATAAAATATATTTAGTGAAATTTAAGCACCGAATGCAGAGTGCCCATTTTTGTCCAACGCTTCTATAATGTTAATTAGGGATAAAAATCGGTCGCATACCATCGTTGAGCCTTTTACTTTAAAAAAAACAATTTATTCATTTGTCAATAAACTCAAGTGGGCTGTAAGTTAGCAATATTCCGTAAAACTTTGTGACGCAACTCTTTGTTATATTTTTCCCTTAATAATGTAGGTATAGTCTTATATCTGAGTCTCTATTCCTAACTTGTCTTTGTATAAATATGTAATATAACATCAGCCCTGTATTATATACTCCCACTGCTAGGCCTCCTGTACCACTGAAAGGGGTTAGGCCTCAGTCTACCACGCTGGCCCGATGCGGATTAGACTTCACATACCCGAAAAATCCTTATAGAGAACTTCTCAGGTATACAAATTTCCTCACGATGTTTCCCTTTACCGCTGCATCAAGCGATAATTCACAAAGAATACTCACATAACTCTAGAAAAGTCAGAGGCGCATGACCTTGAGTTTTGAATCTGCGAACTTTCCACTCCCAACCAGGCTATCGCCTTCAATACCAAACATCTTATAAATAATTCCCACAAACGTAGCATAATTCCTAAACAATATTCAACCGTCTAGGCATTGAACTTTGTCAAGGGGCGTCGTGTTTCTAGATTGTTCCATTTACTGAGCCCATATGACACCGCTTGGCTTGCTGTTGAGCAAGAATAGAATTTCTGTTGACTGCAATATTATAAGTTGTGCATTCTGCGACCTTTTTATTTTGCAATTCTATAAAATTTGTTTGAAAACATTTTTGATACATATGCATCTCAATTGCCTATAATTTTTATTTTAAACAGCAAATTAGAATAATAAAATGTATGTAAGTCGATATTGTGTAGTTTTTTGTACATGTTTCAGTTTAGATATTTGCAAGTAATACTTAAACGATGGAACCGCTGAACTAACTTGGATGTGGGCACACGAACATATTATGCTCAATTAATATTATAATTATAAGCTACTCTTTATCCAAGATCATTACATAATTAACATTTGATTTCAGAAAAGAAATTTCACACAGGCGGAGTCGCGACCAACAAATAGTTTCATATTGTTATAATATTATGACCCGATTTTATAAATTAATTAGATTTTAAAAGCGGATCTATAGATTCTTTTAGATTTTTTGATAAGCAGGTAGCAATACTAAGAAATGACGTTTCTAGTGTAAGCATTTAAAAACCACCTACGTGTTTACTTAGTTGTGATTTCGTTCCAACAGTGGTTACGAAATATGACTTTTATAGGTAGTAAAATATTTTATATTGCGTTCTCGATGTGGATGACGTCAGGTAAATACTTTATTTCAAAGTATTTGCTATTTTAAATTTTTCTTTGTTATTGTCGAGTTTTGTTAGGTATACCTCATTATAATATGCGAACAATACAATGAAGGGTTAGTCCAGTCATATCTCGATCCACATCACTTTCAATCACTTTATCTTTGAGACCTTTACGTAGTTCTATTCAGTATTCTGTGCTTTTACTTTATATGGGTAAATATGATGATACTACTCAATGTAGTTACTTTCCTGTCTATTTTTGAATAGCTGTGTTAGCGACTCCTATTATTTTATGGTTTATTTACTCTTTTCCTCTCTTAATCGGTATTTTATTGGTCGAAACTTGTTAATAATGAAAACTGCATCAAAATCCATCTAGCCATTTCTATTGTCTGCCGCCTTGCGCTACCAAATTAACTGACTCTACTTTTTTATTGATATATGGATTGCTGAATTATATACTTATTTTTGGATGAAAAACTATGTCGTAGCTTGTCGTTGATACTTTTTATGTTACCTATATATATATTTCTTACGTCTCACAGTGTGATTAAATCCAATACGAAAATACGAATAGTAATAAAATGTATCTAAACCATTGTTCAACTGTGAGTAATTTAACACAATAACATACTATATCTCAGAACTATAATCAGTATATCAGGGTATTTTATTTTCTACAATATTCGTATTGAAACAAAAAATAAGTCTAATACATATAATGTCGAAGTAGTAAAATAGGGCTCTACATCTGCGGCTCCTAATCTTACGTTAGTAGCGTGGAGCGCCGTATTATAGAGCAACAGAAGCGAAAGTCAGTTCAGCGTAGTAGAGCAACACCCCTACTACTCCGTAGCATTCGCCACCCCCTAACTGTAAGTTTTGTTTACAGCGTAAGCGGGTGGGCGCGGGCGCGGTGGCGCGGGCGGCGCGGCGCGTGCGGCGTGAGGTGCGCGCGCGACTGTAAACGCTCGCCGACGCCGACGCCCGCCGGCCATGCGCGCAGTGACAACGCGCCGCGCCGCCACAACGCGCGCACCATGCTCAACATGAAGCTCAAGGAACGCTTGGCGCTCGCCATCAGCGCCTTCCTCATCCTCTTCACGCTCATGATCGTAGTCGACCTGCAGATGGACTATGGCATCTCCGGACACAGGATACCCCTCCACGGACGGGTCAAGATCGGGGATGATGAGGATAAAGGACGATCGGCGTACATCGAATTTCGGAAACGATTCCTCCAGAAAAGGTCGGTGTTGTGTTTGTGATTTGTTGTGTTGTGTTTGACAAATATCAGTGTTAGGTATGTAATATTTCTTAATACTTGTGAATCTCAGATATCTCTACGTTTATTATACGTGCGTTATCTCAGCAAAATATTTTTCTTTTACATAAGGTATGAAAAGTATTAGGTATTTTCCGTGGCGTGTATGTAATCTTATCACAACAACAATGACCCTACGGATCGGAGTTGCATAAATAAATATATTACTAACTACTAACAATAAAATTAAACAACTCGTTTAATCACTAGACCGGTATTTAAACATGATAACTATGTAACAGTATCAAAGCCAAACTGGATCTCTTTCTTTATTGCAAAGTAATTTTGCGAAATACCAATCCAAGACGCCTATTATTTTTTTTTGGAATATTGTGAATATTATATTAGTTTTATTGTTATCTGGTACCGTTATCGCTGTGTTTACTGGTTTGACAGCGTCTTTGAAGATAACGCACTGGGCAGTCATCGTAAAGGACGTAATATGTTAGGTATATAAGATTTGCTACCAATATTTGTATTCCGATTATTGCTATTTTCCCCGATGGAAACAAACATTTCAAACTACTACTTCTATTCCGTTATCTTACTATTATACAATTTTGTTGGTATCGATATTCTTCTAAAATATTAGCAATTTCTTGGAAGAGTTCAAATCAGGAAGGCCAATTGGAAAATAAAAACAAAACATTGCAACATAGATAAAACTATATTGGGCTCATTCACGTACAATGTATAGGAAGATTTAAATTATTATAAGACTGTAAGGTACTTATTAGAGCCGAAAAAGCATTCATACATAATCAGTTTAAAAACAATATTAAAATCCTCTGCCCCGTCTGTTAGTCTGTCTGAACGCAATAAACTGAAAAACTACCGAACGAATCTCGATGAAATTTGGTGTGGAGATAATTTATGACCCTAGCCCTTTAAGATACATAGACTTTTTATAGCGGTAAATATACAGCAGAAATATTTTATAACGAAAAACTCGTTCACGTTCGCTAAGCCACGAGCAAAAGCTGGTTTGAAATATAGCTAAGTGAATATACGTATATAGTGGAATTTTTGTATTTGCAAGTAGATAATGAACTAACCTATTCTATTTAACTCTGTAAATAATTGTCATGACTGGCGAGTACTATAAAAACAAATAAACCAGGTATCAATAAATTAAGTTTCGATTCGATTAATTCGTTTCTTTTAGAAAATTTTCTGTAATCACTTCAAAGATTACTATAGCGCACGGATATTTTTATGAAGCTTGAAAAATATAAGACGATTACATATTTATTCGGAAGAACATAATATTATCTATAGTAAAACTAAAAAGTGATTGTGGGCAAAAAATAAAAATACATTTTATTTACTTATACATTAAATACTTACATACGAATGTTTATATTAATATTATATTTCATTATTAAATAAATATTTGTATACATGTTAATTAACAAATAAACTGAGTATAAGTAGATTTTTTCGCAGAAAACATGACTCGTGTCTACTTACTTTAAAGAATACAATTACGATATAATATTTATTCATCAACACTTTTATAATTTATTTAATTTATAATATAAAATTAACATAACTATTACGACAACTGCATAACAAATGTAACGTGATACAAAAAGAAACGTCATCACAATCTTTTGTTACAATAGTATTGAAAAATAAAACTGAATACATTTATATTACTAATGATAAAAATGAATTATAGTAACATTTACTGCTGTTAAAATACGTAATTAAACAAACATATATAAAAGCAAAGGTTATTTAGATGTAATCTGAAGAAATCCTCTTTATGAAGAGCATCTCGGTAATACTTCAGATTTTTTTTTATTATTTAATAACTGCTTAGTTATTTAGATGTAATCTGAAAAAATCCTCTTGATGAAAATCATTTCAGTAATAATTCAGAAATTCATTTTTTGTAAGTATGTAAATAATACCTCAACAGTAGCGGTCAAACCTAACTGCTTAGTTATTTAGATGTAATCTGAATAAATCCTCTTGATGAAAATCATCTCAGTAATACTTCAGAAACGTAGTTATTGTTTTTTTATGATGTAAATCATACCGCGACACCAGCGGTCAAACCTAATTGTCTCAAACGTTTGACGTATGCACACTTGTGATTTATTTGGATAGAATGATGGGAATGGGTCTCAATACGTTGAACTCCATTAATCAGGGTGAAAATGATTTGAAACAATTGACTACCATTTAGCTACTGTTAATAAAATCATTTTTACGGCTCACAATAAATATTGTAACTCTAAAAGATCGACATTTACTTATGTCTTTTAAAGGTAGGAGGAGTGATATGTAAGCATATTATAATATATATGAATTGGTTTGTATTATTTCTTTATTGTAAAGAGCAACGGGACATGTTTGATAATTTGTAATAAATTATTGTTTTTTAAAGTGTAAGCCCATTGAAATAATCCGGTAAAACAATTAACGTTCTATTAAACAATTTATAATCGCATTTCGTACTTAATCATGCTGATGAATAGGTAAGTATTAAACAAACTTCAATTTATCATTATAATAATTATGAGTGTATGTAAATTATACCCAATATTATTAGAATGAAACAGCCTTGCTCTTAAAAAATAATAGTAATTTTGAAACTAAAAAACTACTATATTTACATATTCCTTCGATCTTACACGATGTTGGTTCTATAATTAAATCGTCATCTTTTTTTTGAATTTCCTATGATGATTTTCTGATGATTATTGGCGTAGTTTTATTATACGATTGTTTTGCTGAGGTCTCGGGTTCGATCCCCGGGTCGGGCAATGATATTGGGCTTTTCTACTCTCGCCCGGAGTCCGCAATTTGTACCTTATATGGCGATAGGATTGCCCCCCCCCCCCCCTCCCAATCACATCATGGGATCCATCCCATGATCCCATACTGCGCCTACTTTTCGCCGTACGTATCAGAATAGATACGGCGAAAAGTGGGTGCACCAGTCTGACTACCCCTTCGGGGATAAAAGACGTGCGTGTATGTGAGATTTTCTGATGACTTCATACGTAATGCCAGGGGGCAACTTTTTATACGACGTGCGTAATGAAATCAACGCAAACAATATATTGGATCCGCGCTTTACCCTTTTGTTCCCATAACAAGAATTGTATTCATTTAAAAAAAAATACAGTTGCATTTCAATATTTAAATCCATTATTTTAAATTGAAAACCTTGAAGTCATATATTTTAAGACGTGTGTGTATTAAAAAATAACAATAAAGCTATCGAATGATAACAGAAGAATATTTCAGATTATAAAAAAAAAACTTTGTGGTATTTAAAGACAACATTTTCAAATTTTTACATATTTTACCTCGATCCTACCCGCCAGTTATCCTAATTCTATGAGTAATGTATCTGCTTATATCACACTATGTCAACTATAAAATTAATTAAACATCTCGTATAAATAAGTAGAAACAAGTAAATAATGCTATCATGACATTTTTATTCCAGAGGAAACTGGGTAAACATAGGTATCTTACTGGTGTCTGGTAGTTTAACCTATTTTTTTTTTATTATTGACTAGGCGGCTTCATCCGTGTAAAAAGTCTTTCCTTCTATAAAAGTCCTTAAATTACAGTAACGAAATATGACACCAACGCCATCTATTTAAAGAAAATGATTCAAAGTTTCACACGGGAGCAAAAGTGTGCGGGAATATACAGTAGCCTATGTATAAGTCTAGGACATGGCCTAGGGACATGGCATACCCTTGTGCTAAATTTCATTGAAATTCGATCGTCTGTTTCTGCATTTACTTCCAAGAAACAGCTAAAATTACAAACTTTTTCATACACTTTCGCATTTATAATATTAGTAAGATAAGATAAGGTTACTGTACTTAATTTAAGAAATTCATTAAGCATATATTTCAACCTTAATCGGAGAATAAAATATAATTTATTATACATACAAAACAGGCCTGTCTGCTAAGTTCGGCTAATCGGCTATCGATAGATTTGATTTCCATAAAAGGTATCAATGAGCTTAAATCTTAATGAAAACATTGGATATCTTGAAAGAGGAGTTAGAATTGCGCATTTGCAATAATTTCTTTTAGAAATGTTATTCGTAGGCAAAACCGAAAAAAAAATGTAGCTCTCATGTAGTCGACATTTATTCTCGTTACCGAGATGTTGCTTAAACACTGCCATTAAGAGATTATCGCAAAGCAAACAAACGTTAAATTTGTTTTGGTAATTATCTGTTATCTTAACATTTAACATACGTAGATAAAATAACTAATTTCGGCACTATCTGCCTTGTCCGTGGCGAATATCATATGATCGATACATTTATCGCTGCTTATTTAGCTATACACCGAATTTTGTCGATTGTGGATATGCTATTATCTTATAATATCAATTAATTGGAAACAGTTGCTGCTTAATTTTGTAATATTAATTAAAAATATCATCTATTTTCATAAACACAAACCCATAATAACAACGATTTTTTTTCTCAAATGTACGACATTCGCAAATATGTAAACAATTCCACGAACAATAGAATAATTTAAATTGAAACCCGTTACACCGTTACCATGTGACAGTAAAATGCCTCCATGTTAATACGGTTCATAATAATCCTCAAACATGAGGCGGATTGTCGTGTCATTTCGCCCTTATATGCAGACGCGTGGTACGTAATGATTTACCTTTGAACATATAATAATCATGGCCCAGCTTCCCCGTGTAGTATTAACAAAAATAGATTTACATTTCTACGGTTTGTTTAAGTAAAATTATTTGCCTTGTCAAGTTGTTCGTCGATAAATATGTGCGCACAATCTTTAGTCATCGGTTTGTTTGAGTAATTATGGATTCTATCTATGAGTAACGCTTTTTGTACATAATTATTTACAGGGTTTTATTCTGAAACTGAATAATATTTTACAAATATAACGACTTAGAAAATAATTATTTCGCAAATATGTTACTATGTTTGAAAGTCTTTATCGACCATAATATGACATAAATATACAACACATAATAAAATAATCACTTTATACGTTTTTTAATAGTTTTTATTTTTTAATTTGTATTTATAGTGAAGTCAGCCTACGGCTATCTGCATGCTTGCATTCTAAGAAGTCCTTAGTAGATAAGCCTCATTTCCGAACTATGACATGTGAGCGCACTCCATAGAGACCGCTCTGTAAACTCACCCTCATTTCCTCACTTCTGCGTCAATGCATCCATTTATTAAAAGAGACCAGCGTCTTTCATTAAAAGTGTCACTACCTTTTGTTGTTGAACAATACATTAATTAATTTGTCATCGTCGCCTGTGCAAATATGAATGTTAAATAAACGAAATCTGAGTTCGCTACTTTGACTATGAACAATGCGTGTACAATTGGACGGTATTGTTTCACGACAGTGCAAACAAAAAAAGGACGTACAACGCAGTCGTAAACACTCCTTGCTCATTATACTCTCAACCTTACAATTCTTATGAATTAATCATATCAGAATTTACACTTTATTCTTAAATGTGGATGACGATAGATTGTCGTGATTTTACGTAACTATATTGACGTCATCAATTATGACTCAGTTTCGTAGCTAGAATAAGCTGTTGTGGAATGTCATTGGCATCTAGGCCCTACCTAGTTATTACTGATCTTTCGCAGGTTGGAAGATTGAGCTATTAGAAAGTATATGTGATAGTTAGAAAGTATATTATTTTTACTAGCTCTCAACTTCTTTCGCTACTTTAATTGTTTTACCTTTTATTCAACAAACATGGAAACTAAAATTTTGCTTGCCCACTTTAAACTTGTGAAGTAAAACGGAACTTATATTTTGTGGACACTTTACACTTTACGCAGGGGTAGACTACTGTTGAATTTTACTTTTTTTGGCACATCTTCGTTTGCGTTTTGAAGTGTTGTACTGGGGTACAGAAAGATTGTCCTAAAATAATTGTTCCCCGCTACTGTTTTAAATTTTTTCAACATCTTTTAACCACCGCTTAAAAATAGTTTTATATTATAAGAAGGACGGAGTATTTTACTTTAAATCAAAACTTTATTGTTATATTTGCATTTAATACATCGATTTATTTTTTTCTATTTGTTTTCGGTAAGACTTTAAAAAAATGGTTTTATTTTTAGTAGGAAACTAGTTCTAAATGAAATCTCGAGATTAAAAACCACACGTGCTCATGTTCGAATATGATATCGTAAATCATTTTGACAACATTGAAGCGATTCTAACCTATTATTTTTAAAATACTTTTTTCTAAAGTATTTAAATTCAAATCATATAAAAATAATATAATATTTTACAATGCCATATAACATCCAAATTGTTAGTAAACAAAGTGGACACAATTTGACAGTGACTGATTATAGCTGAATGGGTCATGAGTATTTCTATTGAAGAGAAAAGATAAAGCTCATCGAATGACAGCCATGGGAAAACACAAGTTGTTTGCGATTGTTTTGTTCATTGATTGTCGACTATTGATAATGACAGGTATAACCATCGTACAAAGTTATTTAATTACATATTATTAGTATACGAGTAGGTACGCCTTGACGTATCGCATAGATAAAGCAAAATATACATCAATAACTTATAAACGGAACAAAGTAATGGTTCGTATGAAATTGAAATATAATCATTTTGCGTTTTGAAATGTTTCTCTCTGACAATAATTAAGTTCGCGTGAGATTTAAGTGATAATTAGAATTAACCTTTCCACTAACAAACATCGTTAGTAATCATTTAACTAATCATTTATCACTTTTTTGTGTCAAATACTTTTAGAATCGAATAATTAAAACATCTATCAGATAAATTGAGTCAAGATTTATTAAACTTAGATGAATTTTATTTCATAATGAAAGTATAAGACAAATAACTGTCAAAGAAGGCACGATATGAAATGTGCGTTTACGCAAACACGTGCAAATAAAAAATGACGTTCCGATACCAAGTTGCGTTAGAAAAATACATGCCATCAACTTTCCAAAACTAAGTGGCCCTATGACTGAACGATGCAAGAACAACACAAACTAAATACCTACTTAGCAGTTACGTTAGTTTCACACATTATGTCACAAATACACAATACGGCCCGACACCGTGTAAAAATTTTGTACAATTGATGAAGCCTACCTCGGTTGGACGACTATAAAAATAGAAAAAATGTGGCAGGTTTGGTTACTGCGTAAATTAATAACTAATGAGTGCCTTAGTTACGTAGGAAGCTTTGTTTTTAAGTCTAGGAATAGAGCATATAAATAAATATGCAATATAGACTAATAGACTATTTTTAGTAAACTAAAACTTTCAATTGTACGACTAAAAGTTATTGTTATGTGTCAAGCCTTAGATATCACGATTATGACATTGTCCTCTAAATGTTAAGAGAATTACATTCAGCGTGGCCTCCGCAGAATTTCGTAATTTTTATCAAAATTTTATGTCGCGACACGCAGTTTTTTCTTATTACTATATCTCTTATTTGGTAACGTTCTGTTTTAGGTTACTTGTACTACGTCTACTTTATTTTATGAATTTTCGGATTTGTCGACTTTTAAAAACGGATAGAGATGGCGATGGATCTATATTTTATAGCTATTGTGTCGGGAATTAATTAGGCAAAAATAACCTATTATGATACCGTTGACATGCATTTTAATCGCTACGTTTTATCTGATGGAGGTATTCCCGTATATCTGGAAAATACAAGATGATAAGCAATATGTAACATCACTTTAATAATAAAATATTACTAAAAAACCGATACGCGAATCAAAATACAAATTTAAATAAATAATTATGTACCTATATTTAGTTCGCTTGTCGTATTGAGTATGTTATTATTGAAAAAAAGTGGTGAAACACGTGTCCATCAGAGAGATAGTTGGAAGAAAAACAATTTAACATAAAATTACTCATCAAAACAATCTATACATAATATCAGTATAAATTTTTTATAGTCGCCAAACGAACTAGGTATTTATAGAGATTTCTAAAAATATATTACAAATCATTTAACCGCAACGTTTATAAAACAATTGAGATCACTTAGTGATTCATGAGCTATTTCATAAAAAATAAATTACATTTTATTCTAGTGCAATTTGTGTGCCCACACGTATGTGGCAATGTCAATCTGTCTTTATTTCTGCACAAGTCTGAGGAATGGTCAGAGGTAAATGTTTCGCTAGTTTGCTTAACTAATATGACCTTTCAGATTATAGTAACATAGTTTTTAAATAGACGTACCTATTGTGTTTATTGTTTGTACTTGTATTGGTATTTTGACTTTTGTTACAATTAAGATTTTTGATAGATTATAAAACTAAATTAATTTTATAATGATATTTGTTTTGTAAAGATTCTAACGAGTAACAACAATGTTACTACTTTTTTTTCGCTGCACGCATAGGGAATGAATTTTCTGCTTTCGAATTGGTTTTAGTTATTTCCAAATGAACGTAGAGAGGTAAAACGCAAATATTTATAAAACGATAAGTCTTCAGATTGTTTCTCTTTAGCTATGTCAAGATTGAGTATAAACATTATAGATATCCAGGAAGTCGTCTAATAAGCTAAAAAATCGAAAACTACATCTCAAAATATAATCTTATACGGGAAAATCGTTATTCCAGCAAGTCGTCTTACCAGTAAAAAAAAATTAGACAATTCAATGTAAAAAAAAAATGAATTAAATATATTTATTTAATAGACAGTAAAGATTAATATCCGTGATCTTAATACGTACGAGATGGGGAATTTAAGTGCGAAAATATAAATAGTAGATATATTGAAAAGATAAAACCGCGATAAAATCAGAAAAATAGTTTAACTTTAATTTAATGTCTAACTTTCGCGTAAACATAAGAAGTCATTATATTGAAAAGATATTTTTAACATTAGTGTCACTTCAATACAATATTACATTATCTGTAGGTAACTGTCTGTTATGTGTCCATAAGTTCTTATCTTATCTTCTCAAGTACAGTGAGATGTTGACTCCGCCTGACCCATAGATAATTTAATGACCTTTCCTTCTCTTACACAGCCATCATTAGATCCATGAATGAATTATACAAAAGATTTTTCTAATAATCGATCAAAACCAACAAATTGCTCTCTAGTCTTGTAACTTCTGAAGCGCCATATTATCAGTATATAACTACAATCAGTTCTAGAAAATGTTCATGTAAGGCTGTACTAGGATCGATATTTTGTCACAAACAGGACTATTGTTGCAAATAAGCCTGATTTTGTGAAAGTAGATCGATTATGGCTCCGGGCAGTGCTTGTTGATGTCACTATTCCGCATAGCCATAACCTTATTAGGGACAAAAAAAAATATTTTTAGACTTGGCACACGAGGTTGTTGACATGTGGGATGTGGTCTCTACAATCATTGTCCCGATTGTCGTTTCTGTCTCTGGGTTGATTTCACAAAGCCTCGACCAACATCTTCAGCAGCTTTCAATTGGCGGTTAGGTAAAGAACTAGATGCAGAAGGCATTATTGCTGGACACGATATGCATTGTGAGGTTTCTCACTTTGAATCCCTAACCACCGGTGGCTTAGTTTTTCAGACTCGCCATCGGGGGTGAGTTTTCTTGAATATGTTTATATGCATAGGCGTTTTTACATAGATACAAAAAAAAAATAAAGAGATATAAACAATTACTCAGCTATAGCAATTACTTATTACACCAGCTTTCGAATTGTGTATCTTTTGTTGTGAAATTTTACTAAGTAATAAAAATCTATGTTATTATAACATATTGTCACATCTATTTAACATATTGTATTATTCTTTGTTCCGAGGCTGTCTTCTATTCCGATTAGATAAATTCGAAAATTTGTGAAGACGTTTGAATGTTTGTTAGAAGTAAACACAGAAACCGCTGTACGGTTTGGTTTAAAATTGGCATACTGATAGACAGAGTCTTAGATGAACGTCAATGGTTTACTTAGGCATCTAAGGGCCGAGATGCAGAAAAAAAGGCACCTTCGTTCCAATGTGTGTACGATGTGGGGACCCTGGTGGGAGCAGACTTCCGGTTTAACTTTGAAAGTGCACTTATCAAGGTCACAAGGTCACTTGTCAAGGTTTAGGGAGTCCCTGTGCACTACGAACTAGCTCTACAATAACTACGCCACTGATTAACATTTAAATTACCTTTCATTTCTTATAATACACAATGGATTTTCTCAAGAAGTTTTTCAGGCGGGTGGAACCGCATGTAACATCTTGTTAAAAATAATATCAGATACTTGAAAGGGTTATTTATTTGATTTCGAAACTTAATATTGGACAAACCGCGTCTTGTAACCATCACAATTCAAACAAATCATTATTTTCAACAATGCCGGTATTTGTTTTCACAATTTAATTGTGGTTTTTGTAATGACTAAAAGCAAGTGGTTAAGAGCTTACAGAAACATCTTAACAACATCGTAATTGGTGCGCTCTTCCACAAATACGAATATTGGATGTTTTATTCATTGAATAATATTTTACCAAAAACCAAAAAGATTTTTACGATCTGACCAATAATAAAAATAGCAAAATAAGCAATTTAATATACTCCAAATCACTATCGGTGACGAAATTCCTCTAATTACTTTCCAATTGGTTAGGTCTGATTGAAAATATAATTTGTTTATATAATGATAGTTTTAATTTATTCATATGCAGATTTATTGGCTGTATTTTGATGTAATTATTTTCAATAGTAATGGCAGCAACGGTTCCCGAGAATACGAGCAGTCGGCGCCGTCGGAAACCAGCGGTGTTGGTATCGACGTAGAGCCGAAGACACCGGCGCCCCCTACCGACCGGTACGAAGACCTACAACAAATTATCTTCGCGCAACTACAAGGCACGGCAGAAGACAACCCAGTCGTCATCCCACCCCATAGAGATCTTAACATATTAAGGCCAGAGAACCCTACTATAGGAGAAATGGAAGACTTAGAACCAAGGTTGGTATAAAACAAAAAAAGTAATATAAATAAATCAAAAAGAAAGTTTTAAACGGTCGTTAAATCGGTGTCTTTCAAAGAAAAAGTCATAATTATTTATATTTTAAAACGGTATTACGAATAATGCGCGGTCGGTACAAATAAAACAACAAGAATATACAGCTGGTTAAGAAATATTAATTAAAATGTTCTACGAAAAACGACGCGAAAAGGACATTACGAGGAAAATTCTCTAAGTTGCCGACAGCTGACATCTACAAGTACGATTTATGTAGCAAGGCGCGAGTCGCCAAATTAAATTGTTAGTTACTTCGTTATTACTGCAATTAAAGTTTGATAACAGGGACATCGCGGCCGCCCAAGTGTTCCGTTATTTGGAACCGTCGCCGTAAACTTTGCACAGAATTTCGCGGACAATATATTTCATGTAGCGTGTTAGTTCACGTCGTGTAAGCTATACCTTTTCATAGAGCGCGAGTGCTACCGCAGCGTACTGAAGTATGCATCAAAATCAAACACATAGGTCGCGGTCGGCCTCCGGTGGTTGACGTAATTTCTCCAAAGCAAATGTTAGACCAAATCTCTCAGGAACACGGCTGAAGTAATGAAAATAATATCACATTTCTTACCATATACGTCGCACGGGGCACAAACAATGTCAACGGTATTTCTGATACAACACCGTAAAAAGGGATCATATCATACTTTCAGAACGGTCTGATTCTATAATATGAAACACACGACCTTTCTTTATCTCGTATAAAGGCAAATTTGACAAGACCTACAAGGAATCTTATTTAAAATCCAGTTACGGGCCTCGGCGAGATAGGCGCGGGTCTTCGACAATAAAACTAAATGGAATGAATGCATGATGGTTTCCTTAAAACGGCGCTCGCGATATGACAGGACCTTTCATAACTGTATTCTTACAGAGAAGGGTTGGCGACATGAAAAATTTAGCTACATTTTTCGAAATTGCTGTAATTCCGCGTGAATGTAAAAAGAAATGAACAATGAGATCCGTGTGGGAATTTTTAAATTAAACCACCCTTTCCTTGCCTGGTGTGTAGGTCTTTAACACATTTTATATGTGCATGCAAACATGCCATAGCTACGAACAAATATAAAAATATTATTATTGGTCTCTTTTAAATTTGTTTTAATTGTGTATAATAGCGTCGCAAAGCCGTTAAGTATCCAAACCGACTTAAATTCAATAATTTTTCCCTTTTTTATTAAAGGCGAAAGTAAAGATTCCAATATTCAAAACGGACACAAAAGTAAGTCAATAAATTTAAAAGTTGCCAGTTGATTTCTAAATGCAGGTTATCGGAGCATGGCACAAATGGAGAACGTTATACGTAGGCTTTTTAGTATTCAGATCGGCTCGCGCGGTGTCGCCTGGAGTGTCGCACCCACCGTGGCATCCAAATCACGTGTATGTACCACGCAGCCAAAACCAATACGCCGCCATTGGAAAATCTACCATGTAAATCTTGACGCTAACGACTAGGTTTAGGGGCGTGTGCGAAAAATTTCAAGTGAGCTACAACTTATGTTTTCGAGGTTATAATCGGTTTCTTGATTTTGATATGGATACGTTGTGTGCCGGATGGTGAGACTATTGATGCCTTTTAAATGTTATTGTAGATGAAATTTGGGGTTTCGGGAATCTTGAATTTATTTAAATTTATTAGTTGCGTATGATGTTAACATATTTTCGCCATACTACATCTTATTTTCCAAAGCAGAGAGCTAGATTTCTTCTTTTAATTACGAATACAATAATAAAATTATAACAATTTAAATTAAAGCGAGCTTTATAATTAAATTGACTGACTAAAGGCATTGGTATTATAATAGTCTATAAATTCAATCGTATGTACAGTTTTATACACTTCCTTCAATTCTTGCAAATTTGTGATCTTGTAGAACGAACCGACGTAATTATTGGTTCAAATTTATGCATTGTTTCGTTACGACTAACGAAACAAAATTTATTGCTCAGTTTTCTACTTATAACTTTATATAAGGTATATTCACTATTCTCTTATACTAGCAGTTAATACGCAGTATAAAATGAAGGTATTTATAAATTTCAAAAATACTTGTCTTCGATAAGTAACCTGCTTGATTTTTAAGTCAATTAAATACCGTCAAAACAATTTTTAAAATTACTAGCCACCACTGGTTACTTAACTAGTTATTTCTGTTAATCATGAGATAATAAATATGAACATTTTCAATAATACTGGCAATTAAATATTTTTTTATAAAATTAAGTCAGACAAGCAAGTCGAAGGATCCTTGTTGTAAGCCACGTCTCATAGACTGCTATTTGTATGCAACACAACTCAGAATTTTGAATTACTAATCACTTCATACCAACGCCTCCTTGCTCTAGCGGCAAATGATCCTTTGTTATAATAATTATAATAGAATACATTAAAATTATCAAATAGGTTAATAAATAAATGTAACACAGTTTGAATAAACTTGTTTGCACTAACCTAAATTCCATATTATAAGTTCCATATTATATTACGTAAGTGTTTTACAATCACGACATTCTATAAATATTTTCTAATTCTTAATGTAAAAGAGATAATAATATTATTAAAGAGGCAAAAGTTTGCGAAGACGTTTTGATTTTTGTTAGGAGTAAAAGCAAAAAACCACTACAAAGATTTTGACAAAATTTGCCACAAAAGGACAGTGAGACTTTTATCTATTGACGCGAGAGAAGCCACGTGTAACACCTAGTTTACAATAAATTCTATGTCATTACTTTTATGATCCTAGTTGAAAAACAACTTACATTTAGTTACTTATCATTCACTCCATTTATTAACATTTAAAAACGGCCTTGAACATAACTTGACTTCATCCATGAATTATTAAAATAAATGCATATGCTAGACATATAATTTAATTAATCGCCATTAGCTGTAAAAATTGAGGTAGCATTTTTGTTACGTTGCTTAGTGGTTATTTGTCTCAACAGTGTTTTATATGACCTTACATTGTAAATGTGCCAATAGAAGTGAAATTGAAAGGGTAACAATAAAGTTTTAAAAATTAATAAAAAAATATAAAAAAAGGATGGGAATTTCAGCGATTAGGCGCGTTCTATTGTTGTTTTAATAAAACTAATCCCAGTTTATGTAAATTTATTACTGCTTACCAAAAAAAAATACAAGTTATATTATACTCCACATAACCGTTAACGGTGTGTATACCTTCTGCATATAAACTTTAACTGTTGCAAATTTCATATTTCTCCGTTCGCGTCCCTTTCTTAAAAATGAGTACAAAGTTTTTACTTTATAATTAAAATAATATTATAATCGTATGGCTTATGTTATTCGGGCACAGTGCAGTTTTCAATCACTGCATGAATTTTTAGGATCTGTTCAGTAGTTCCAATTGTAACCTTCAAAGGCGCGCTCTCTTTTAATTAATCACTTTCCTCTTCAAATGGGGTTTTCGTTTGAAAATATAAGATGTCTGATATGAATACCTTTAATTATCTTTATTACAATAATCAAACAAATATTGTCTGCAATTTACTCAAGTCTTATTATCACTTAAATAAATTTACGCATGATTTTGTTAAACTTCCGGGTTGTTTTATAAATTTGATTCATCAAAAACGTAAGTTGACAATGTTTTTACACACAAAACTAATAGTTTATTAAATAATATTAATAACGGTTATTTTAATTCATAAGTTGGTTTAAATGGCTGTGATTTAGAGGAAATCATGGTGTTTTCTGGCTTATCTTATGTAACCTAAATAAAGATTCAGTTTTAAAAAATATTAACTGGATATGCAACAGCAAAGTATGCCTGATTAGGAAATCATACTCTGATAGAGTGAACTATACATTTTTAGACACTATTTAAGTAATCTTAAGACATAGGTTTATTCCTTGTTTTGTTTTTATCTTTAGAAATATGTTTATTTTTTGTTTTGGGATACTTTCAACTACCTATTTGGAACAAACCTTCTGCAAATCACCTATCAAATTAACATATTTATCAACGTAAACTTGGTATTCACATTTCTTGAAAATATCAAAAGATGTACAAGTATTTATTTATAGCTTTATTAGTATATTATGTAAATATTTTTATTGCAGTTTTAGAAGATAAACATGTGTCGTGATTTTATTAGTTTAGAAAGGCAATAGGTTAATTGACGACTTTTTTTTAATACATTTGTCAATAATGTAAGTATTTCATCCAAAATGTATCAGAAAAAGAATTTTCAAAATCCACGCAATTATAAATAAATTATAAAACTTTGAAATTCGGTGGAAAGGGAAGCTGTCAAATTACATTAATTACCGGCCATAACGCTGTGTGAGTAAGAAAAGGACGGAGCGATAACCCTACCACGCCCTCACATTTGCTTACAATATTTCAAATATGAGATAATTTAGCAATTAGGGAGACACACAATAAAACTTAAAACATCATAACCCATATTTATTCCAGGTGAATAATAAAATAATAAACTGGAAATCTATATACCAAAAAAAAATTCTACATTATTTTTTGTTGTAGCGTTAATGCATCGAACTTGGAAAAGTTCCAACTGAAGATAGCTCAACACGAACTGTACGAAGATGGTGAACCACTAGTTGATGCAGTGCTGAAGGATATGGCTACACTGCCTGTGCTCCATGCAGGTATGTCATTACTTAAAAGTTCTAAACCTTTTTTTATATTAACTGCACCTGATGGTAAATAATGTGGTTTCCAAATAGAATATTAAGATTGACAGGAAATACATATCCCTTGCCATTCAACACAATGATGGCGACCTGCTAATATCATTGGTTAAAATAACAATATTCACCAATTTCGCGATACTGCTGTCTCATAAAAATTTCCAATTGTTATTCAAATAATACTGCAAAGTCAAAGTCCGATCACGAAATACCAATGTTAGATTGTAAACTAACATTGGTATTTCGTGATCGTACCGTAAATCAATTTCAGTGACCACAAGTCTATTTAAAACCCCGATCTCAATTTAAGTATGTGGAACTATAAAATATTCAAAGCTGTACCGTTGATCGGGCTAACAAAAGCAATTACTATTAGACAACCTTTAGGCCGCCCACTCCATTTGGCTGGACGTTCATTGCTTATTCCAATTTGAATCAAATGTCGACTTATTATTTCGATACCTGCACTTACGTTTATTTGAATTATATTATGCATAAAATCTAGATCAAGTCATATTTCATCACCTAAGTCAATTTATTTATTTTGGAGTTGTATTTATTTTTGACATTAACTTGCTAACTGTTGACATGTCTAGTGCTAAGTTGTGACATATATGTCAGACATTTAACTGTTATTTTATATGTAAAGTTCAGTAAATTAATTATTTTCTGTAATATTATAACAAAAAAATTACATCCAAAATCCCCCTTAATTCCCCTGTTTTCAATATTACCACATAAAAATAACATTTCTTCCTTCTGGGCCGTATATAACAATCCTTAAACAATATTAGAAGTTACCTTCCATGTAATAGTTATATCGGAAAACCAATTATTTTTGATAATGAGCCTCTATTTTATAGCTATATGCAAAGGCTTTAAGCAGGTAGGTGTATGTATATTAGATGAAGTCGGGTCTGCAATCAGTTGCGGGGTTAGCGGTCCGACGGACAATTGTGCCACAACAATCTCGCCCTTTACTTCAAATTGGACTTAAATATTTAAACCACTTAAATGGATTTCATTGTTGATCCGACTTTATCGTATACTATCTGATTGATACATTTAGTTCTAGTAGCATAGATACAGGTTGATTATTGCGTTAGACAACATTCTAATGTCAACCAAATTGCCGCTCCGAAGGCTGCGTTAATGTATTTAAATGATGCAGACAATTCAGTCTAACCATTTGCATTGATTTTGACAGAGCAAAAAGAGGGTGGGACCCAGTTGAAACTTATCATCGATTACCCAAATGGAGTGCAAGCTTTGTTCAAGCCAATGAGGTAAGATTACAAAAATATAGTAATAATAGTAACTGAAATACATTGTTACGACTGCCTCGGTGGCGAAGTTGTAATGCGTGCGTGATACGACGACAGATTGACATCCCGGGTGGAGCAAAATGATATTGAGTATTACTACTCTATCAGTCCGGAGTTTAGAAATTGTGTCCCATACGGCGATAGGTTCTAATCCTATCATATAATGGAACACACAGGCGAAGAGTAGATTACCTAGTTGAACCTCTGCTTACGCCTGCGGGGATACAGGCGTGATGTGTGTGTGTTTTTGTTTTAATACATTATGATTAATAATCTTATACTAACGTTAGTTATATAAAAACTAAAGAAGTTAGAAGATGAGACCATTAAATATTGGTCGTTTGTTATCCGTTGTCCAATCCAGTATCAGAACTTTTATTCAACATCAATAAGTTTTGGTTGAAGTGTAGTTTGGAGTGACCGTGCATAGTCCTAAAGGAGTTCCAACTCGGCTGTCACCTCGAGAGTGTTGTGCGTCTGTTCTATTCACAAAACTTCGAGAACGTTCTTTCGCACGATCGGCTTAGCGGCTTGCCCACACTGTTCTCAACAAGTACTACAGGAGTAGTTTTCTTAAGTTCAGTTAGTTTCGTACTATTGTTGGAACTTGATTGTGTGTTCCATTCAATACGACAAAGTACCCGTTTTCCTAAGTTCTTACGTGTTTTGCTTTTGGGGAAATATTGTTGGAGAGAATTCTTGTATTAAATAAACATACCTCGCAACAATATTACTAGCTTCTTTCAATACTATTCTCGTATAATATTCTAAAATGCTTTCGAGTACAATTTTTGTCATGTCAAAGAATTGTGACGAGGCCTCCAAAAATTCACTCTGGGGAGTATCGTGATACTCCCGTTGGAGTTGAATTTTGAGTGTCAGACATCTTAGCACTTCGGTCTCGTTTTAACAGTATTGTATTCATGTAAAATACGAGACCCATCTCTTGAGAATAAGCTTTATAAGAATAAAAATATCATTGTTCATCAGTATCATTGAAGATTTTTTTGCACGTCTTAATTGTTAGAGGAATTATTTCAAATGTCTAACCAATCCAAAACCATCAAATATTTTCAATTTTGTCTGTTGAAATAAAACATTTTCTCTCAATTTCAATTAAAATCTGTCGCCAGTTGGTAGTTTTAAATCTTACAAAGTTAACCACGGAGTATCCAAGTAGATTTTTCTAGTGAAATTATAGACTCGAGGGGTTATCCCGGCGACATATCAAGGGGACCTTACAGATCTCGCGCGAATCTCTCGGGGGCGATAAATTAGCGAGCAGTCGATAGTCACCCTTCTCTACGCGAGTTTTATCACCTTGTACATGCAAGTTAAGGTTATTGGGTGGAAATATACAATTTGTCCTGATGAAACTACTACCTTGTTTTATAGATGTGTCCATTGTTTTATATTTGTAGTTATGTCCTTGTTCCGTGTGGAATGGGTTTTAGATAATAAGCCAGTTGTAATATTTGTGCTTTGTTTTGATCTCAAGTAATTTATAGTATTAGTAATTATTATTAGTGGTAATAATAACAAATTTATTTATGTCAGTTAGAAATCCCTTATATTATTTAAATTAAGCATATTCTGATTTCTTACGTCAAAGACCCCAATATATATTTAATGTCGTGACTTGGAATCAATAATAAAATAAAAATAAACCAAGCCTAACTTAAATCTGTACTTAATACATACATCTAACTTACCCATTTATCACCAAGCAATGTTCTAGCAAATCTTCTATAACACTTAAAACGCAATTAAAATACCAAAAAGCATTCCCATAAAAGTTTTTCTCACGTAACGTTTTAAATACGTGATATCGTGCGACTCTTGTCGAGGACAATAAATCGGAAGCCGCTCGGTGCACTACGTTACCGGAATAGCGCCTATCTAACCAGATTCACGATTTAAGAGGCACTTTAATCGTTTAGTTTCCGACAAATTGATAAAGCACCCATATCTGACTCATTAGACAATAGAAATTTAGTGCTCGGTCATATGTGTGGACTGTAGTTTATTAGCATAAAGGCATTTATTCCTATGGCTTTATGTGGTACCCCACGTTGAAATTGTTTAGAAATATATTGTCAAATGGTTATAGTATGGTTATAATCGCCACTAGCAATACATTTTCGTTATGCATTTCAAAATTAACATTGCCATTTTGCTGTTGGCCTTGTAGCATCCTACAAGTTTCGTAGGGTTTTTTGTTCTTAGAGGAAATATGCTTGAATATTTTGTCATCACGGCAGATGGGTTTTGTCAGATTTTTGTTTGAAAAAACCCGCAGTTCTTTCTGTTAGTTCATCACATAGACTCTGTTTAATAAACGAACTTGTTGGAGCATTTTCAGTGCGTCAAAATGAATAACTCAAGTTAAGTAAATACGAGTATCAATCTACCGGTCAGCGCTCTATCGATTCTAATACCAAGCCTTTTTTGTTACCATTACCTTATCCAAAAGAATGCTAGAGCTTTTAATTTACGTCCTTCCGTCTGCATCACGAAAACGACTATTGGTAATGAGAAATATTACTAATCGGGCTGAATAGTATCCACCATTCAAAGACCCTGACTTTGGAGAGTGGGCATGTTGTGGAATCCTTATAAAACTATTATTCTTTAAAGCTATTTCAGTAACGTATTGGTTATAAATACGGAATCATTAACAAAGTGCTTTCAAGCCGTGTGATTATTTATCATTTTACCGACTATCATTATTTGTCGTTTAATGTCCATAAATACTACTTTTATTTTTAACCGTCCTATTCCCATTTCTATTCAGATAACAACCAGGGTCTTATCTATTTGCTTTTAAATTCAATTGAACTCATCAAACAATTATGTCTCCTCTATTGGGTACATTTTTCGGTGTTATAAATTTTAAGCGACATGGGTCTTTATCGGAGCCGTTATTTGATACCCCAGTAATGGATTTATTCCCGTTTTCAATTTTCTGTTGGAACATGAACTAAGAAATATGACTCAAGTTCACGTTTTACCTTTTTAAAGTACAGTACAGTACCTTAGAATTGAAACATGACTTTTAATTAGTCAATAGAATTGATATAGGGCTACCTAGTTTTTTATCTCTTATCTGGAGTTAACATCTCTAATCCGATATGTATCGAAGATGAAAACATGGATAAACTAGTATTCAGCTACTTATCGCTTCAGAAGCATTCGGGTATATAACAATTTTTACTTGTCTAATCGATTAATTTATCAATGCCATTGATATTTTAATCGTTTGTGTAGTTTTTATCTTGTGGTTCATAGTCGCTGTTATATCGATTACTGATGGGACAGATTGCCGCTAACGTGGGTCTCGAGCCAAGATCGTGCTCTATCTTTACACTAAAATGTTCATCAAAAGGAACCTTTCTGCTTTGTGTTAACTGATTTTTAAAGAGAAGTTTAGAGGTGTTATTAGGAATGATATAAAGTTCTTAAGAGAAATATTGTCGAATATTTTTAATCGTTTCTACATGGGAATCATTATTCGGACTAAAATGATATTTTTTTTACATAACATTTGGTATGACGGATCTTTCAAATGATCTATTAATATAAAATATGTGTGATATCATAATAATATTTTCTTCACAGGTTTAGTCGAGAAACTCAAACATTGCCAAATCATTTCTACTTCTCCGATTATGAACGTCATAATGCTGAAATAGCAGCATTTCATTTGGACAGGTGAGATATTTATCTTCATATTTTTTTATTTCATTCTGTGTCAAGTGTACATAGTTATCTTTGTTGATATGCAAAACAAAGGAAACCAGTGATAGGCGCTAGACAATAACTAAGGTAAGAAAACAGCGAAAAACTATGTAATGTTAAGAATTTTCTAGAAATACATACCATATCGAATATAGAAACACGAACATTTTTGGAATTAAGAATTGCATTGATTTTAACTCTTTTCAGTAATTTAAAATGTATTTGAGGTTTCAAAGGAAAAAAAATTAAGAATCAAGTCAAAAATTGTAAATAAGAACTTGCTATGTACTTAAACCATATTGAGTATTTTTTTTATCTTTATTTAAGGAACTTGGTCGTTATTTCACGACTATATCGCTCCGTATATTGAGTGTTTACAATAAGATTCTGTTACTTATGGCTTAATGAATATCAATTGTGAGATACAATTGGCTTTGAAATAAAAACTATTTAACGGATTTTATCGCGGTTTTTTATATTATTATTTTCTCCCGACGTTTCGAAGACTTTGCAGCCTTCATGGTCACGGGGGGGACTGAGGTGTTGTTCATTCAAAGTTGTATATTTGAAAAATGTAGGTAGATATTGTAACTTTGACTTTACGGATGAACAACACCTCAGTCTCCCCGTGACCATGAAGGCTGCAAAGTCTTCGAAACGTCGGGAGAAAATAATAATATAAAAAAAACCGCGATAAAATCCGTTAAATAGTTTTTATTTCAATGTCGAACATTCGCGTAAACATAAGAAATCATTATACAATTGGCTGTCAAACTTATTTTGTCTCCGTTAAGAAATAGATATAATTCAATTACAAATCTGATCCTAATAATTAATCTACATATGTATTTTATTTTTTAAGACCGCCTAAATTGTTTTTATGTAGTGTTAGCCTTTATAAGTAGCACGGAAGTGTAATATAAATACGTATTACACAATAAACTAATGTAAAACATGTACTTACTAAATCACTATTTAGTTAACGATAAGGAATGAGCATAAAGAGTGTAGATAAGATAAATTTCGGGAACTAAACTTTTATGTTATAACAACTGAATTTTTGATGCCCCTTTGAGAAGTATGTACAACATATTGACTCACCTGTCTGAATCACACAAAAGGAATGTAAGAATGACTAGGCATTTCTCCTAGTTGAAAGTTAGCGTTTGAAAATTTAAAAGGTCTTTCATAATAATATCTTTAATGCAGTGTATAAATATTTTATATACCTACTTAGAATAAAAATGAATGATCACTTGTAAGATAATTTCATTTAATTATTCAGTTAAATATTGATATTTTACTACTGAATAAAACGCAATTATTATTTAATTAATTATCGAGTTTCGCTACAAAGTCCCTTCTAAATTCATTTTCAATAGTGTTTACAAAACTATTTAGAACTACACGCAAAACTGCATCCGAACAGACAGGAAGAAATGATTAACTAAACGACTTCAATCCAGGATACTGGGTTTCCGTCGCGCCATGCCGGTCGTGGGCCGCGTCCTTAATATGACGACAGAGATCTACGACGTTACCGAGGGAGACATCCTGAAGACCTTCTTCGTATCGCCGGCGAACAACTTCTGCTTCCACGGAAAGTGTTCGTATTACTGCGACACCGGTCACGCTATCTGCGGCAACCCTGACATGCTGGAAGGAAGTTTTGCTGCGTTCCTGCCTTCGTCTGATATAGCCGAGCGGAAGGTTTGTGTTTGTTATATTATATTTTGTAAAGAACTGTTATTGTTTGTTTATGGTAGTGTGATTAGAGGTTATTAAAAAACATATATTTATTTACTTTAGTATCACCAAAATGACATAATACAAGTTAAATATTATACACAGTATTCTACATAATTGCAGGCGAACACGTCATGCAATACTAATCTATTGCCTGCCTCCATAAATACTTACCATGTGACGTCATGAGAGAAAAGATTTATACAATGTCGTTTAGCCATTGTATAGACATCTAACAGTAAAACGTTTCCAGGTGTGGCGACATCCTTGGAGAAGATCGTACCACAAACGTCGAAAAGCACAATGGGAGATACAGTCCGATTATTGTGATACGGTAATCATTTCGCACTTGACCTACAAACGCAGCGACTAATTCTACGCTCACATCGTTGCCTTTAATTGTTATGAGATTTGCTTTGTCATATTTTATTGTTCCTACTATGTAATGCTGATTCGAACAGTCTTTTATTATTCTTTATTAGTGTTGTAATATGAGACTATCTTCGATTGTAATCGGAAGATAATGTAAAAAATCGATTCTTTTTTGATTCAATATATAATTACTATCCACTTATTATGTAAGATTTAACCCTCGAACATAAATTGTTACCTCGAAATGCTTCAAACATAAAACAGACAGCATTACACCAATTGTCGGTTAACAACGTCTGCGCGACACCTTAGATAATCGTTAATGTAACCTAATTAACGTTTTGATTGTAGGTGCGGACCACCCCGCCGTACGACTCCGGGCGGCGTCTCCTGGACCTCATGGACATGTCCATATTCGACTTCCTCACAGGAAACATGGACAGACACCATTACGAGACCATCAAGTACGTTGTAATTGATGACACTTTAATCGACTATAATTGACTTAATTTTAACATCTTCCTGGAACGTTTAGTATGGCTTTAATAAGCGGAGTTCCATATGAGTTGGTATTTATTCTCCCAATATCATGATTTCGTTCATTATTTACAACATAATAATTAAGAGATAAATATTGTAATCGGCGAATTTTTCAAATGGACGGTAGTTACGGTTTATTAGTGGTAGGTCTCTCGTGTTTGCTGTTGCTAGTGTATATGGGCGGTCTTAAAGCTTACCATAAGGCGAGTGGCATATTCTTCTCAAGTAATTTAACAAAGTTAATATAGAAAATAATTAACCGTTTTTGTCGAGGCAAATTCATTAACAACTAGTAGGTTGATTCACTAATATTTTTATAGAATGTTCGGCAACGACACCTTCACCCTGCACTTGGACCAAGGCCGTGCGTTTGGCAAAGCCTTCCACGATGAGCTGAGCATCCTAGCGCCGTTGTTACAGTGCTGCCTCGTCAGGCACACCACGCTCGCTACACTGCTCAAGTAAGCATATGAGTATTAAATATGTAAATTTTTATCAGCTGTCAAGATTTGAATTTCAGTTCAATAGTAGAATTATTCCATTTGACCATAATATTTTCGGCAGCAGTTCCCTAAATCAGAATATCGGAATCCAGAATATTAATAGAATTTGTGATAATCAATGCGGATACTGTACGTACACTAACCTGAATGCGATTTATAATTCCAGTTTAATACGAAAATTAAGTACTTTTGGCTTAATATTAAAAATTGAAACGGCACGTGTAATCCTGTTATTAGCTTACTTAGTGAAACAGATTGTGAAATCTAATTAATAAATGCAACTTTAATTGGGGCTGCATTGCAGTTTGTAATAGCAGAGTACATCTCTTACTCGAAATGTTCCTCTCTGGAATATCCCTGTATTATAATTTCTAACATAGAATGCTTAATTTGCAGATTTCATAATGGTGTTCCATTATCAAAAACCTTACGCGAAACTATGAAAGCTGATCCCGTCTCTCCAATTCTTTGGGAACCACATCTGGCAGCCATTGACAGGCGAATTGTGACCGTTCTTGACGCTGTAAGGAAATGCATTGAAAAAGCAAACAATCCACTACAAAACGAAGTGAATGATTTCGTATGACGGTTCGGGCGGATATGTGATGAGACTTATAGAAAAAGGTACAAGAGCTGGTGATTTAAATGTGATACGTGATTGTACGGAAGACATAGACGACGGTGCAATTAGTGAATTTTTGACTTGCTAGTCGAACTCTCTCATAATCCGTGACTTAAGATATATGTATGTAGTTTAAGGGAATATAATCAATGCAAAATCCTGTCTTTGGTTCCGTTCAAGACTATTAGACGTAAGGTTTTCGTGCCAAAGAATGTCCAAATGAACGTGGGGTACACTTCATATATAGAAGCATTCCAACTCTATAATATATGCCAAATATCATAGTAACTAACGCGAATCGCTTTATTAAATTGAAATCAGTTTATTTGGAAACATAAATTGTAACAGTATTGATGAATTGAATATTTTTGTAGATGTATGTACTGTCTGTATATTTTGAATAATTTAAACATTTTGTTGAAATAGTGTTTGTATCTGATGAGACTTATATCGTTAAAGAAAGTGCAATGATACTGTACATATTAATTGCAGTTTGCTTTAGTTTTAAGTGTAAGATTAAATATAAGCTTATCTTTTGTATTTACTATCTTTGTTGTGAAATTCGTTACCATGGCTAAGAGCTCAAGAAAAAACATATCATAAAAAAGCTCTGCATTGTGTGATAATTTTTTGACATCGTGTACCCATTTAATATTTAAGTTTACTGGGATTTTGAGGCTAGCATTTGTAATGCAATTCTCTTGCTTAGCATTTTTAGTATAACTACTTAATATAAGCTAACATAATTTGACGATACGATTAGCAACATTACTGCAAATTGTTGATCTTAGTAAGTTTGAATTTCAGTCTTCACTTGTCATTTAACTACTGTTTTTGTAATGTTTAAGTGAACAGTCACTTTCATGAAATTATGAAATGGATTTTGGCTTGGTGGCTTTACTTGTGGCTTCGCTTTTAACTTGATTAAATGTCTTAGTTATTTTGAATCTAATAATCATAAAGCTGGCAGTCTCTTAGTTAACTTATATTTATTTTAGATTAATGTTTTTGACGTTAAGGTTTCATTTAAATGAGCGAAAATAAAATCATTTGATTAATGTTTTAGGAATAAGTGAATATTGAAAAGCCTTTACAGATTCGGCATTAAATTATGATCTTTTAGTATAGCTGCTAACTATGGGATCTAAAACTTTACAACTAGAGTCGACTTGCCAAAGACGTACCTACCTAAAAATAATATAATGTATAAAAGTTGTATAGAGAGTGTGTGATAGTTTGCGTGTTTCTGTTGATTGTTTATAAAATTAAAAAGTTAATAATAATTATATAATGGTGTTTCATTCCTTACAATTATAAATCACACGATTGAAAAGAAAAAAAAAATACTTTGACGTACCGACAAAGTCAATGCAAGTTAGAAAATAAAAAGGAAATGGATGACTGATAATCACCCTTATATCGATATAGTGATAGGTCTAGAAAATATTCACGTCTGATTCTTTAGTAAATGTAGAATGAAATATATTGAAATACATTTTCGTCTGGACCCTATTTAGTAACGTATGCAAAATTACGCCAAATTTACAAACTGTATTAACTTCCAGGAGCTTACTGTCCAGAGAATCGTACTGTTAAAATGCAGTGCGTAGATAAGTAGGTTTAATTTTTTCTCATAATAGGTTTAAAATAAAAAAAAAACACTAGTTACTTTTTAAAGAGAAATTAGAGTTATGGACAAAAATTTGAACATTTGATGATCAAGTGATTTTTGTGATCACGGTGAGCAGCAGTTGCATCCGATATTTGCTAAGTACGGGAACGTTTAACAAAGTATATTATAATTATTTAAAATACGTTACAAAAAGGTTGATTATTGAAACAATTAAGAATTAGTAAATGTATATTTTAATTAAACTAATAATAATTGGGATATAAGTAGTTTTTATTTAATGCCGTCATGATTTTAGATGAAGATAGGTAAGCATAAAAAATAAAAGTTTAGCATAATCCTCTAACCACTAACACTTCATTTCACCAACACAACGTCAGAGGCAATTTAAAAAAACAATCCAAATTATATGGACGTAAAAATGCGAACGAATTTGTCGGGTCAGTGTTCCGGCGACTCACATAAAACCCAACACAACAAGATACGTCCGTCCTTCATAAAAACAGAAATATGAATAGTGCGGCCATTTGATATAACATTTTATGACTTAGGGTAAACGCACATTACACCATTTACTTGTAACGTTTCTTCGAATGCTCGACAAAGTTTTCATGGTGTGTAATATTAGTTGTATTATTTTGCCGTAAATTTCCATTAGATATTCCATTTCAAAATCGCGTTTATCCTTGGTAATCACTAGAGTTGGGACGAACGAGGTCCTCGTCAGCAAGCACGTCTTTACAAATAACAGTAACGCAACCCAAATTTCGAACTACAAATTTTATGGAACTGGGCTGCATAGTGCGTACGGTCACTCTAAAGCAATGGATGTTAAATCTCATAGTCCACAGCTACAATAATTAAATGCCTTTAAACCCTCAGAAACTGTGCTGGTACAATGGTTCAAATAAACTTCGTTTTAGTAGCTACATATTAATATTATCTTAAGAGACACTTATCTCATAGTTGTTTTATTCTATCATTAATGTGTCACCGCCCTCGTAGTTATTCCTGTTGACACATTATAACATAAATTTCGTATCTATTTGATACAAATTACAATGGATTAATAAAATCCGCGTAGTTCTGTTACAAGAAAATTCATTACACCTGATGTCAGAACATCGAAATGTTTTCAATATTTCATTAAGATTTAATCGTAAATTATGTGAAACTACATCTTTCAAACCTCTCTCTGAACTTTGATACAACTTCAATTAGAATAAAATAATCATTATAATATCCTTATTTATATCCCTGTGTTTATATTGTCTACAGAATTTGTAGCCGAAAAACATACCAATACGTACCTACATAAGCCTTTTTGTATGGATATTAATATTCCAGCCATAAAATTTACTGGATTTTTACGACCCGATTTTGGACAGGATGTATCGCCTTCAAACTATTTTATTGTACATGAAAAATGTTTAAACCTCGCACATCAAACGAGCAATGCCTTTATTGACCAATCGAAACAGTTAATTTTAATAAAACTTTACCGCAAAGGAACTGATGCAGATCGTTAAAAATATCTATCAATGAACCTGTTAGAATTGTGATCAACTTCATATTGATTCATGTTATGACGCAAATCTTTACAGTTTTAGATGAATTTTATTACAAATGCTAATAAAAAGGATTAAAATTGACCGTATAATGAAGTTTCGCATCTAGTTTTCTTAAATCTAGCGCATCTTTTGTATTATAAGATTTATAGGTTCTTTTTTGTTTTAGTTACATCAACGATATTGATATTCCGTCGCGAAACGTCCATACATAATACATTCGTATGAATATAGCGATCCCACCGAGCAATGAGCATTTCATATGCTGAATAACAAACGACTGAAGAAGTTTCACATTTTACTAAACATAAATCTTTTAGTAAAGAGCCCGGATGGCCTAGGAATGTAAGCCAATTTCCGAGAATTTGAGGATTGTCCAAGAGCTCACTTTACGTATTTGTTTTTGTTCTGTTGTAATATGTACTTATTAATCTAACGTATCTAAAACCAAATTTAACTAAGCAATAAACAAATGAAAACACCCGATTTTTATTCTATTCTAATAAGTAGTTGCTTTGACATTCTAACCTAAGCACATAAATGCCATCAGTTGCAATAGTAATCTATAAATTTAATTAAAATATATTACAATGTGTGCCGTTCGGTCTTTATCCATTTCATTTCCTTTCCTTTTCTCATTATTTCAATTCGGACAGCGTCAACAGTGCATGCAAAGGAAATATTAATTAATAAAAATAAAGCTAGTAAGGACTGGTGAACTCGCAAATTTTCTTTGTCAAATAATTTTAATAAAGCCCAGCTTGTTCATAAATTAGATTTTCTTATTAAAACACAAGCATTATCGTCTCTAATGTTTATGTAGAAGAGGCAGTTGTATTAATAATTAAAAGACGGCCATCAAGATTTGGCCGAAAGGAATTATCGTGAAATTCGACGACAGTTGTCGACAGTTGCCCCACAATTATTTTTGTTAAAACTCCACCAAATGGCGAGAGAAAATTAGTCCGAGTGCAAGAAGGAGTCAGAAAAGTATTTTGATATTACTTTTTTCTTGTTTTTGTCATTTGTATTCAGTTCTTGTACCTAACTTAATTTAAAGATGCATGTGTTAACAACAAATCCCAATAAAATGTTTGTTTGGCGACATTTGGAACTAAATAAACTTGCTTAACCTTTAAGTTCTAATTCCCTGTTAAGATGCCGACATCGTCTATCTCATACATGTACAATAGCCAAATTAAAATCAGATTGGTAATGAGCTTCTCTTTACAATTCAGTTGAATAAAACATTATTTCTTGATTTGCAAAAATAACTCCTAAACAAATTACACGCATTTCCCAAAAACATTTTATTATATTTTTAACAAATCATTAACATAATGAGTTTTGGAATTACTTCGAGAACATTGAATTAGAACGACGTCGGGTCATTGTTTAACGGTTCGTTTAATTAATTTTCAAATGGTTTTGTTCGCGCTTCAAAGGAAATATTAACTTAAAAATATTGTCTGATTTTGGTGCAACTGTTAAAGTTCGGTGTTGCCATCACTTACACGCTTCCTAGTTGAACACAGGGCAACAGGCCGTCTAAAGTTCAACATACACTCGTCCAACATTAGTTCTAAAACAAGCGCCAACAAGATCCAACAATAACCTATGATTTTACTCACATTCAATATTATTATATAACATATGGTGGTTTAAAATGTGAGGAATGAATGAATTATTTAGATTAATGGATATAATTGATGAAGAACTGACACAGACAAAAAATATTTTGAGCTGTTTTTATATTGGTTTTTAAGGTGTTGTGCCACTCATACATCCTGAGTATCTATCATAGTTTAGTGTATAAATGGAATGTGTGTCACTCGTAGGTATTATACGAGAAAGACCATCCTCCTTTACCCTCTTTAATGCTCTACTGTTTCCAAATCTACATATTAAATGGCATTTAAAGCCTATATTCCTACAGGTACATACAATTTTCTCTATGGTATCTATTTGTTCTTATGGGACACTTACACAGTTTGAATATAATTTAGCCTTTTAAAATATTTCAGTATATGAAGAAGATATCATCAAAGTGCGAATAATTTGACCTACAACTTAACTAATAAAATGAATATACTGTCCATTTAAAACGAAAACATAGAAGGATTACAAAGTGAAACAAAGCTTGATTTTCTTTCGCTAGTGTGGGACATTATTTTAGCATAGTACGAGCTTGTCCATACGGCATGGTTCGCGTTAGTAAACTGACTGATTTATGCATGTCCGATGGTTCGATGTGGAGCCTGAAACAAACTTCTGTTACGCGAGTACACGCCGCATCTGTCGCTTTACGTGACTGTTTACAACGTCGAATGTTCAACTTACTAATTAGCCGTTACATAATAGCAAAGTTTGTGCAATGGTTTAATAATACGAAATTCGATTGATCGTATTTTCTTTTATATCGCAGTGGAATAGATTTCCACGTTAATTAAATGACGTAGAAAAGGAATCTTTGTACAAACAAACACGTTGATATTATAAAGTATACAAATATTGAAAAACATTCAGAACTTTCCATAAGTTTTTTAAGTATTTGTTTATTATTAAACTAACAACAAATATTTAGTATAGGCTTAGTCAATGGTTTAATAATGTATAATAACAATCAATTAGCAATGAGACGTAGCGCGACGTCGTGCTACTAAGTATGCCCCATCTTTTAGGCGCGCGTCTACTATGCTATTGTTTGTAGGAGATTTATCGTCGATGGTGTATAGGAGGCATAACAATTCACTTGGAGAACAACGTGTCCACTGATGGCATGGACGGCATTGTCCACTCATTGTGGGCTAAAGCTATTACAAATTAGTCGCGCGCTGAAAATGACTTGGCATGCTCGTATATCACTGTATCGATGACATATTAATCACGGCTTTAGAAATCCACACGAACGCATTTGTTAAAAGGTTTCGAATCAAATTCGTGTTAAGGGAAATGTGCTTAAAAGTATTGACGTAATATCAAATATAATATATATTAAGCCACAAGTATTACTTGTCTTATTGTTAAAGAAATACATCAAACATGTCACATGACTCATTTGATTGATTTCCTTGTAAACATGAACGGTAATATCTTTAAGTCGCGTTAACGTACATTTTTTTTTCACAGCAAAAGTGACAATAGAACGAATATTTGCCATACATTTTAACATGACAATCTACACGTTCTTAAGAAAAGAGTTATCACCGGTAAGACAGGCGGACAGATGAACAACGAAGTGATCCTTATAAGGGTTAGTTTTGGAGTATGAAACTCTAAAAATGGCTTTATTTTATATTGTGCATGCAATTAAAAAAACAATAATTTAAACTGTATCGTCATATTATCGGTAGTAATAAATTGCAACATTGAAAACAGTTCTTATTGTAATTGTTGCATCATTGTTGAGTATACAAATATAAGACTGTAATTACGACGAATCGAGCTCAATTAAGAGATAAATACATGGATACCGGAAACGGGACGTTTGGAAGACCCCGTGCCCTAGGGAGACCCGGAACCTATTTAATTGTCTCGTAGGCGAGCGGACGGTACGATTCCCAGAGTATAACTGAGCTTCCACACAATCGACTTTGTAACTCATCTCATCTCATCAGCCTACAACTGTCCACTGCTGAACATAGGCCTCCTCTAGAGCACGCCACGTTGCTCGGTCCTCCGCTCTCCTCATCCAGCTCCACCGGCGATCCTGCTTACTATCGAAGCAAATATATAATATTTTCAAACTTTAAAGTATGTTTTTTGTAAGTTACTTCTGAATAATTCAATGGTAGATGTTGCTAAAGTAAAACACAATGAACTATTCGGGCATTCCAAATAATTCATTTAAAGTTTGTAAAAACATTTTTTCCTAATACTCCTCTATTTGTTCTGGTGGTTTAAATTGTTAGCATTAATCTTGAATGGAATATGCAAACGGAATTAGGACGGTGGACGATTGTGTGGAGCTACACCAAAAGAATGGTCTACGGATAGAAATTTATTTCTGTCCATATTATTTATTTGCCTCTATTGACAATGACTTCTACGATAGTTCTTTACTTGCTTTTGTCTTTAAAATGTATTGTAAAATTCTATTCCTTATAAAAAAATCAGCAAACCAAACGTAACGGGTCATCTGTCGTAGATGTCAAAAAATTCATTCATCCATATTCTATAATACCACAAGAAGCGATGCGTATCTATTAAATTTTTGATTTATTTCTTGAAATTTTATTACTCTTTTGCCGATATTTACATTGCTTACTTTTTAGGGGTCTTCGCGTCTTTGATGCAGGTTATAACATCTTCAATAATCTTTTCAACGTGTTGTTACAGTCAAAGATGTAACAACTCTTTTAAATCCTGGTACTTAAATATAAAATGACTATTATCGTGATTGGAAAATTGAAATGACATTCCGCATTTTTTCTACGCAATAAATAATTGTTCGGCTCGATTTGCAGATTTATGGTTATTAAAGATACGTACCCGAGATAGCGATCCGTTTCAAAATTCATTTGCATGGAAATGTGCCCCCTCGTACTGAAATTATTATTAGACCTATTGTGAAATATCGCTGCAACATAATACAATTAAAGTTGGATGAACCTAGCAAATTTAGTTGTGTCATTATTTATATTTAAACACGTGCCTTTAAAATAATAAAGATTTAATATACCCAGTAGATTAGATTTATTATTATTGTGTTAACCATCCTACTTTGAATTCGAGATAAATGCAACATAAATTATTTTTTCTCAGTATTTTCAAATTGAATAGACTAGTAGATGTTACGCAAGATTAACTACAGTATACAGAATTTTCAAAAAAAATGCAAAACATTTGATTTAATTGTGTTTTGATTAAAGGATAAAATAATATCTGTTCTTTACTTACAACTCTATAAAAGCTTAGAATATTTATATAGGTTTAGCTGTGTAAATAATTAATTGGAGCCGCTCCATACTTAACTTTTAAAAAATTGCTTATTCGAATGAGTTAATAACAATGTCTATCGGTACAAAAAATAATACAAAATGGCGGCTATCTTTTCAGTGAGATTATAGACGGCCCGAAAAAATGCATAAATTTTCTTAAGAGTTGATAACGCTCCAAGTTCTCACAATTCCTCTGTTGTTATGGATAATGTTCAATTACTATCATAAATGGTGATATCCTCGAAACCCCCTTGCTTTTAAGCTTGACAAATGTTATAAAGAAATACCTTATCATTCTTCCACAAATACCATTGACACAAATTCGGCTATATAGAATACGTATTCAGTGATATATCATTGAATTTGGGTATCTACTCATATCAATAATTTCGTAGTAAATGGCACGCAGTATTATAGTATATAGTTCGCGGGGCGCTTGTAATTTTAAGGCGGACTTCTTTTAACTAAAACATAAATTCTGGGATTGATGAAAAATTTGTTAAAATTCTATCGTCGACCAGTAAAGTCGCGTCCTTAATATTTGCGAGGATTATGCCCGCTTGTTTTATATCGAGTGATGAGTCCTTGATGATTTACCATAAATCTCGTGTGTGGTGAATCCTGTATTTACAGTCGGATATAATATATCTAAGGCAACCTGCTATCGGATTGCTAAATCGAGTATATTGTTAAAATCTAATCGTTGATGATACTTGAATGACACACAATATTTCCTTTAAAATATTTTGCAAGTACAAAAAATATCTAGTAACAATAAATCGTCACGACATATTACACAAAATTAAAAAATGATGAATGATGGTAACAAAAATCTTAGATCCGGGAATTTCCGAGCGGAACGTCCTCGGACTTTACAATTTATGGTTATCGAAGTCGCTGCAGATAACTCGGCTAACGGATGAGCTCGGAGCAAACGATCGCATACATTATTCTTATGTGAAACTATTCAAAATTAGATAGCATATTATAACTCTCTTTGGATTAAAAATGAGCTGTACTTGCGCTAAAACTGGCAGATAATGGTGCTATGCATTTTGTATATTTTATTTGAGAAATATTGTCTAGCGGTCGGGTTCAGAATTGGAGTTTGGATCCTAATAATGATAGGCTTAATCTGTGTCGCATCATGATTTGGGTATAATTTTTTATTTATTTAGCACTTCATATACAAATGTATACAGGCAGACTTAATGCCATAGACATTCTCTATCAGCCAACCTTAGAGTGGTGCCGAGATAGTCAACAATATATATACATAATATTGTAAGTCAATGTTTATTTCCACCGCCAAGCAGCAGTATGTAGTCACTGTTGTGTTCCGGTTTGAAAGACATTGTAGTTAGTCGACATAATAAGACTTGACATCTCGTGTCTCAGGATGGCGAGCGCAGTGGAATAACGAACAATACTTTATAATTCAAGGTGTTAAATGATGTATTTACTGTTTATGGGCAGTCGTATCGCTTACCATCAGGCGAACGGCATGATCATCTCGTCATTCAAACTAATAAAAAAATTGGGCGCATTAGGTGCACCTATGCCTAGACTTACAAAAATAAAAAGGAAGGGTGTGTGTGTAAAAATATTGTCTAAGGTTTTGCAGCGTATTCGTAGTCTTATTACTCAAGTCGGAGCACGAGGGTTTCAAGTATTAAATCTTATCAAGGATATCAGTAATAGTAAAAAAAATCTATGGCTTACCTCAGAGATATCATTTTTAATATATTATGCTGTCAAAAAAACATGTCACTTAAATATTTACTCTTAACAGGAATTTATATTAGACAATACTATGTCTACAAAAATATATAAATAAAACACGAACTTTATTCACATTGTATCAGAATTCAGAATATTGAGATTATATTATTCCGACGTCGCATATAAATCGTGAACAACGTCGGGTATCGTTTACATATATTTTATTTGGTCAAACTATAAACTTGTTATTTTCTGATAAAATAATTTTTTTTCAAACTGCAAGATAAAAATTACCCGACGATTGGTGTCAGACCTCACCAAAAAACAAAAAAGATTTTATTTCAAAATTGAAAATAGTACGTCAAGGTATATTATATGTTTTTTAGTATACACCTTATTGTACATACTAAAAAAACATATACAATAGGGTAGTAGATTACTTTTTTACATATATTTATCAAAAATCTATGTCATCCAAAATCGAACGTAACAAGTAGTTTCAAAACCCACGCAATAATAAATAAGGTAAATATAAAGCTTTAAAATTTGATGGAAGGGGTAGCTGAGAAATAACAAAAAAAGCAAACTGTGACGTCACTGAGTGTCACTGGCCATAATGCGTGCATCACAACATTACAAATAGGAATGACTGCATCATTTTTTGATAAATTTTGATGCTTATTTCACAGAATATTATATTTTTCGTATTATTTTCTGTTACATATAAAATAATTTACAAAATCCAACATGGCAGACTAGGGTACTCTATTATATTTTGACATCGTATTTTTTAATGGGAGAAGAGCTGGATAAACGCTTTACGTATTTATTCGTATTAGCACTATTATTCTTAAAATGGCAGTGCGGTAGGACAGAATACCGCAACATAATATTTATATTAATGTGATATTTTTTATATAGAATTTCTCTTCTAGGAAACTTTGCCACTTTAAAGAACTTTTAAAAATATGCTCCACGGAAATAAACAACAACCTACAATTCCAAAATATTTTATTTAAATTTCTATATAGGCATTAAATTTAAATTTGATCTGTACATTAGTTCGTTTGCAGGCAAATTGGAAGCGTCAAGCAACTATCAAGTAGCTTTATATAGGTAGATACCTAAGATGTTCATGATTCAATTAAATTATGCAAGCTCGGCAAGGTAAGTTCGGATTGGTTTGATCAAATGTGGTTTACCGATGTTTGCTTTTCATTGGCAAATGGAGTTGGCTCTTCTTGCGCTTTATGTTTGCATGTTTCCACCTGAGTTTCTAATACAATTTGTCTGATTGCGATCCATTAATATTTATTTAATACCTTTCCCTTAATTTAATATTAGGGGCAGCGCGTCGTCCGTTGGTGGTCTAATCGATATTATAACAAAGTTTCCTAATTGAAATAGGCGTAGTTTATAATATAAAATTAATTTTTTAGTTAAGCTATGTTGTAATAAAGTGATGTACATGTACTAACAAAGCTACATATATATGATATATATCGACAAATTTACATTTCTATTTAATGACAATAGAACTAAAATGTATCAAAATACATAATGTAAAATACAAACACAACGATAAATTAATTAATGTAATGGCAAAATATAACCGAAATAGAGGCGAGCTAAGCATTTGACCGACTTGTCGCTCGCCACATGCGACGGCCCCTGAATATTTGAATACGTTGAAAACGCTCCACTCTAAACATTTGGAATGAAAAGTTCCTGTCTTGGCTAATACATAATCTTTCTATAGGTTTTTAAAGGGTATAAAAAGTTTGCCCTATAAAATATACGCATAGTTGGTATAATTCTTAGATTTTAAATGGCTTTTATAAACGTCCTAGCGGTGTGCCCGTTGGAATTTAGTCCCTTAAGAGATGAATTTTAAGGTCAATTTTCATACTCACTGACGTCATGAAACCAGTGCAAAAAACTTCATGAGTAACGGCCTTGCGTTGTTTATAACTTTATGTTTTTATAAAATTATTGAAGAGTACATAAGTAACATAATTTACTATTTATTTGTAACATAATTACAATTTAAAGATATTGAGAGTGGTAGAAATTTTGTATTCGATTTAAAGCCATGGCGGTCATGTTCCCTTTCCTAACGCCGACTATTTCTGTTACCATTAACCCAATCAAACGTATACAAATTACATTCCCAACTAAATTCACAGAAACTTCCAAATAAAGCCTCATTAATATATCATTACCAATATTAGTTTAATCCATTAATGTGGTACATATTATATGTATATTGGCAGTAGAATAGTTGTATATTCTAGAATCTAGATGATCTGTCATTGCTCTGTTTCTGTTTAATATCATCATAATATGTTTTTTCGATGATAAAAATTATTGATGATATCATCCACATCAGAACGAGACCGTAAAAGCAAGCGCTTAGCGTTAAAAAGTCAAGAGACTGATGAACATATTCCTCTTTTCTTAGTTCACGGGTTCTTTTCCATTCATAGTTGTAATCTTTCAAGGCTTTCTCTGTTAGTCCAACTTCTATGATATATTGCATGAGCAGATCTACTTCTTTAGCGGCTGGCCAACCTGGCCGCATGAATATACATGTTACAGCTCGCGATACAGGCTCGTCTAAAATTTGAATCTTCACATCAAATTCTTGTACTAATAATATATCTGTAAGGATAAGGAATTTCTTACCTGCTGCAATGGCTTCAATATATGGACCTATATCATGTACCTCCAATATTTGAAAGTTTGCTGCTAGAGGTGTGTCTCTATAATAGTTATAAAATACTTCAAGACCACCGTATCCATCTACATACTTTAAAGCATTTTCTAACGTGCCTAAGGCAGGTTCTTGAATTGTACGGTGCATCCCTTGGATAAGATCACCCTGATACGCTATACGAAACACAATACAAAACCAAAGCCATAGTACGAAGAGATAATTTACGATATATGATTCTGTTTCAAACTTCTGAATTTGACCTATTAAAATTACGTACGTTTGAAAAATTATGCTATCTTTGATCCTAACTCGTCGCATTCCGTATCGTGTTGCCATCGCAGTAACAGTCACAAAGACAGCGAATGTTATAAACATGTAGATTGTGATGTAGTCTAAAAGTGGGAGAAGGACTTTAGCCCAGGTGAATATGATGCGTCTACTTGGTGCACACCAATGCACGTCTAAGGTATCGTAAACATGTGATATTTGTGCCCGGCTGTATCTTTCATAATTCATGACAGCAGCAGGTGCAATTATATCAGCTTCTTTGTTTACCAGGTCACCAAAGCAGCCTTTCGGAGTGCCATTTATAAATGAGCCCATTCCGTCATGATCTTCTATCGATACGACATCTATAGTAGCATTCAGTGCTTCCATTACGTACAAAAAAATTCTTCCATCAATTCCAACAATTGAATTGAGGGTTCCATTCTTCATATCTACCTTCAAATAAGGTGCAAAATTCATGAGCGCAGTTCTTATTGGACATCCATAGAAATTATCAAATTTATTAGGAAAAAAGGCTTCAGCATCTATTTTTAAAACGACAGGACTGTAGTCGCCACATATTCCTTTTCCATAAGGAAAAAACGTTGTCAATGATATATCACCATCAAAATTTTGATTTACAATAATGATATCAGCGACATCATTCTGCCAAGCCGTACGAGTTACCCCCGAAAGATCTTCAACAAACGTAGTTAAAACCAACACCAGCTGTATGGGTATAACTAAATCCAGATTAACTGAATTTATGAAATAAGCAAATTCTTCCACGGAATCAACGAATAGAACTGTTTGTTTATATCCGACGGCCTTATTTAACAGACGTGTTGTGAGATTGTTATTGTTGTGTATTTCATTTGTTACCACACAGCCGTGAAAACGTTTCAAGAAATCTGTTGCATCCTCCGACCGCCGGCTTGACCATACTACCGAAGTCACGTACTGGAGTTTGTATGTTGAACTTGCAAGGAATGCTGCAGTATCACTTAAAGTATCCGCGTAAATAAATTCGACAAATTTTAGGAGTACAAATAATTTCGAAAGCATCGTTTTTGCCGTCGTTAATGATGTTACGTAGCTACAAATGCTCTGGTACTTAATATTGGTTGACGTGACTTATAAAGGACATCTTGTTTGTTTTTCCGTTCCATAATTATGGGAGTTAGTTTTGTTTTTATGAATTTCGATTACTAATGACCGAAAATTAAGGGTATCTAGCACAAATACTTTGATATATAGTTATATTGTAAATAAAACAGTACTATTGTACCTCAAACATTACTTTCGTTATTTGCAGTTCTTATTTCATTATGAAGGACGTAAAATATATTAAGTTAATAAATATTATTGATTTCGTTCAAAAAAGTAAGTCTTAAAATTCTTATGGCCTGCTTCAGTGGCGTCGTATTGCTTCACGATAAGATTATCGCGCTAAGGTCTTAGGTTTGAATCCTGAGTTTAACAAAGTGATATTGGATTTTTCTACTCAGTGTCAGCCCGGAGTTTGGAAATGTGTTCAGAAAACGGCAGTCAGCACGCCCTCCATTACATTGGACTTAACAAAGCTGGCGAAACATTGGCGCGTGTCAATGTAACAGATTACGGGGCGTAATTTTATGGACATCAGTATTTATTAAAAAAAAAATTGTTTGATTTCAGAGGATAATTAATGTTTCAGATACTACGGTCAATACTATCAAGTCTATTATCGGTCGGTACTATCAAGATTTTTAAATCTTGGAATTGATTTATTTTTATAAAATATTTTTATTTACGCCTGACCGTTATTCAAATCGTAACGTATGACAAATTAAATATCGAAAACTGAATACACACTATAATATTATCATATTAATTGCTTAATTAATTCTGAGATTATTTCATGCGTGACATTAGTATTATTTTTTATTGCGTGTTTCCATATAAATTTAAAGGGATTAATAAATATTTTTTCTGGATTATTTCTTTATTCACAAATATAGCTACACTTAAAAAGTGCGTATAAAAATGCAAATACATTACGTGTACTTTGGAATATTGGGACATGACAAAATGTTTTAATATCGTCACATACAAGCTTCATATATTACTAGAACTATGCTACGTCTTAATAATCAGGTCATTTATATTGTGTTCATAGAAAATAAGTTATCGCCATAAATAGAAGTTAGAGCGTAAGTAATCAAATATATACATTTAAATATCAGGTCACTTAAACTTTAACATAACATTTGTTTAATATATTGTGAGTCTGACATCATTTTCACTCCACTAAGAGGACTAAACTTAGATTAAATATTTCAGAGTTAAACATAACAACATAATATTATGTCTTATTTTAATTAAAATACCTTCTTTAAATAGTATATTATCAAAAAATTATGAGTAGTTTGTTATATAATTAAAAATTCCAAAAACGATCAATTTCTTTAAAGTTGTTAAGTAATAAATATCTAAACATAACTTTTAATGACATATGTTTTTCTTCATTTACAATAACAATGTTACTACATACTGTTTTTTATTTTTATAAGTAAGTAGTACTAAATATTTGGAGGTATATTTATGCATTTTTAAAATATTACGAAGGGTTTCGTTACTCCACATAATAAAATCTTGCCTTTTTATTTACTCATTCAAAGCTTTCTATAAAATTTAGGGCCATAAATAATGTTTTGCAACTGGATTATCTTGGTTTCCAAAATCAGCAATAATATAGAGATTCGATTTTGAATCGAGCAATAAATTAATTAATTGAAACTCATTTGTCCACGCGAATTTTCCATATTATTATATTATTTGGCTGTTAAATCTTCCATAAATACCGAAAACTGAAGACATTTAATCCATCATTATTTTTTAAATATTACTTAGGATTATAATATATGGCTTTCAGCATAAGGCGCGGCGTCGACTAGAGCTGAATCGAAGCGTGTCGAATCAAGCGCATTTATTTTGTATGCGCTATGATTCCGTTCGGCACGCTGCGGCGCGTTCATAATGGACGCAGTATTATAGTAAATGCAGGTGCATTAATGTTACACGAGAGTGGCGAAAGGTGAAATTTTCCGAAAGGAAACCTGACACAATAAATAGGTGCTAATATGCATGAATGCAAATCGTTCGAATGATATTTAGATGTTAAAGGGTAGTTTCATATATGAACCCTTCGCCACTGTTACACGATTCGATTCGGCAAGCTTAGTAGACGCAAGGCATAAGGCAGCTGGGCAGAATTTTGCTACTAAAATTGATTAGCCTCCTCTCTGTGTGAGCACGGCGTCAATGAGTAACACAGCGCCATTGATGATGGCCAGGGACGCCTTGGCTAGGTTCTTGTCTCTGGTATCGCTCTTCGAGTAATGTTGAAACCTGGAATCCAAATAGTTACCATTAATATTTAAGGTCCCTTAAGTTATTACTGGCCTAGGTTAATATTTAATTGTATTAATCTATTTTTTATCCTTACATATTATAAAAAAAGTCACTACTGCCTGTCTGTTTGATCGCGCTAAACACAAAAATTACCAAACGTAATTCTATAAAATTTGATATGGAAATAGTTTAAGATCCTGAAAACGACTTCAAAATGGAAGAATTTATGATTCAAATAATTTTATTTCTTTTAAGAATAAATCTTCACGCAGTTAACTCCAAGATCAAGAGAGCGGACTGCCGAGACGAATATCCACAGGTTCAAAACACAAGAGCACACATCTCTGACTTTTCTAAAAATTATGTGTGTACTCTTTATGAATTATCGCTTGCTTTAACGGTAGCGGAAAACATCGTGAGGAAACCTGCATACCTGAGAAGTTTTCTATAGGAATTTAAGGGTGTGTGAAGTCTACCAATCCGCGTTAGACCAGCGTGGTGAACTAAGAACTAATTCCTCTCAGTAGTGGAGGAGGCCTGTGTCGAGCAATGGGATAGTGTGTAATACAGGGCTGATATATATTATATGTTACTCAAAGATTTCTAGGTCACTTTGTATATTTTTACGAGATACTTGCCTGTCAATAATAACAGCACCGCTGGCGACGAACAGAGCCACGCCAACCAACGAGTAAAATATATCAATACGTTTGTGCGACGGTGTCTGCATTACGTAGCCTGGAATCAAACATTTAAAATATTAAAAAGTGTTCAGACAAGTCTATGAATTGTATATTGTTCGCAAATGGTATAATAATATCAGTAACTTATTTCCTCATATGACTGTAGGTAATACAAATTATTTCATTACTGGAAATAGAATTCTGACCCTATTCCCTAAAGGTCATCTTGGACTTCAGAGAAATAATAATAGTTAGGTTCTAGCTCCTTCAAAAGTCATAAAAAGTTCCATTTTGAACAAACTATATCCAAAATCCATTGCTATGGAACAAAATGTTATGAAATATTGGATTTTGATGATATTTACCAGCTGCCGCGCCGGCGAAGATGATAAGGTATCCGACGAATGTTCCTGTCACCAACATGCCCAACTCGGGGTCCGAATTGTAGCTGTGGTAGTGTAGGGCTACGCACGAACATGTGAGCGCCTGGAATATAACAAAGAATTATTATTACACTGTTATTAATTATTATAACTAACAGAGATAGGCCGGCATACCAGACGCTACAATTACTATAAGGTAGCATAGTCAGTTGAACACGTATTATAAGTTCGAGCAGTGTAACTCGGCGAATTTCCAGAAGTAGGTACACTCTTAAATGAAGTTTGCTACATCAAAAGTAAGGTTCATAATGGAATAGTGTTTCATGAAAACGAGCAAACTATCAGGGCATTGCCTAAGTGTTGTTTTATGTACACACATTTTATTCCGGCATGAGCGACCATTCCTCGGTGTAATAATATTAACTAAGACTGCTCATAAACATGACTTAGTTCATGACGTCATGCCCACATTTTATCGCAAGATGACGTAGTCAGTAACCACCGGAACATTACAATTCACTCTAGATGGCAGGATGATGTCATACAACACTGCCTCCATATTAATCGCGGATTGAGCCATTTGCGAGGCCACAACAAGAGACCTTGCATAAGGATGGGTTAATTAAAAACAGGGTCAAGATTTTTAAGTACACGTATTTACTTGATAGTAATGTGTTGTGGGTAATTTAAGCTTTAATTTTAATTGGTATCTAATTTGTCAGTTGATTTTATTAATTTTGGACTAAAATAGAATATTTCTGATACTCATTCCATACATATTTAGTATTTCCACGGCTGCAAACCACCAATAAAAATTATAATCTCCTTACCAATCGTTGTTCACATCTTTTATAATAGTTATACGATGTCTTAAGTTTCTATTAACGTTTAATGTCAAATAACAAATCGAAACAACAAATAGTAAATCACACGGAAATTAACACTGTTGAAATATTTTTTACAGAGATATTTAAATAATACTTAAATAAATAATTTATTATTTTACAGAAATACTATGTTTGTAAAGAAGGCAGTATAACAATAAATTGGATGTAAACAACTTAAGTAAATAATTGGGCATATAGTTAACGATCGTAAAAACCTACCGATGCGATTGCACCTAAAAACGTCAAAATCTACGATTCAATGTTCATAACCGTATCGGTAGAACTTTACCATTATTATGACAAAACTATCGCCCCAAGAACGTATTTTTCATATGAAGAAACTACTATCAGTCACAACATCTCACTATCATTAACATACTTTTAGAGCAATTAACTCACATTAACAGCTTATTGCGCAGATGTTTTACTTCGATGATTAACAACGACTGTTTATATACTTTGTTTTTTTTTGTAAAAATCTTTACATACATTTAGCGTTTTTAACATTTATTTGTTTGACAATTAACTTAAAACTAAAATAGTATTCAGTACTTATAACAAAAACTTGACTTATTTACTAAAAGACAACAATTTTAATCAAATTAGTTAACAAATTAGCAAAAGAGCACGAACATAGCTAGCGAAATGCAACGATGGTGAACGTCCGTCCGATCCTAACCAAAATGTATCGCCAACGAAGTGGTCCGCTGGCCAGCTGGTTCAGTTTCGCGCCCTTTTTCTTTCTTCTTTTTTTTCGCACAACTGACCACGTCACCTTGCTCATTATAAAATATTTTGAGGTGACAAGTAATAAAAGTCGAGATGGAACAGACTAATCGACACGAAGTTATAGAACAAATGTGTATAATATTCTAGATTACGTTGTCTCAATATGATAATGTACATGTGTATAATAAATGAAAATATTTTATTATTTAATTATTCGTAACACAAAATACTTGACATTGAAACACGTTATTGGCAAATATTACTCACACGATACGCTAAATTTAAAAATGACACGAGCGATACCAATACGTAAACAAGTTAATTCGGGGGTCGAGGTCCCAACCTTGCTTACCATCATTATTGCGATCGAATCTAGTAGGTCACTCGGATTGAATTTCATACGTTCATATTGTGTTGGAAACGCTACACATAAGTCTGTTACTACACACTTTCACTCTCGCAGTTTATACCGTAAAGGGTTTCGGTTTCGATTTACTACTAGTGCACCAACACTTTCTCGAACTAATATTTATAATATTCCACTTGGTGCTAGTGGTTTCGCCCGCGTGAAACGCTTTTTCCGCTATAAAAGGCGCTAAAACTTATTGTATTGATTAATAGAGCCACATATGCGACTCCAGCGTCACCTATATAAAAATTACATCCTTTCCCATGGAATTCCCGTGGGAGCAAATTACCTGGATACAAAGTACCCTATGTGTAATTTCAGAACATGGTCTACAAGTGTGCCATTTTTATTCAAATCTGTTCATATGTTTCTGAGTTTACTTCTAACAACTATTCAAACATTTTCACAAAATTACATTAGTAAGAGGTAAGATAAGATGTTTTAATAGATTCTAAGCATATGAGCATGTCTAGTACAAATCCTAATTACGGATAACTTAAGTTTACTTTAAATTTTATTGCCGGATCTAGGTATTAAACTCAGAACTTCACTGGGTATTTATGCTATTGTTAGACCAATAAAGTGATATTATTGTTAAGTTAATAAAACATAACAAAGCGTTCAGTAAACAACTGCCACAGTTTAGGTAATTATTTGAATGCTCCAAAACTAGATAAAGTTACAAATTTCCATTTCAACAGAGTATGAGGTCATACCTGACATCACTGTTTTTGTATCAAATAATATTTGTTAATTCGTTGCAAAACAAGACTAATTGCATTACTATAAAATATGCATAAAAATTCAAATTCTAGAATACGTATTCTCTAACATTAACTTTTTTTTATTTATTGTGAATATTTCCACTCGCACTCTAGCACATCTTGGGACGAAATACACATGATAAAAACTGAATGCACTAGGTACGCCTGTACCTACCCCTACGAGGAAAAAAACGTAAGCATTTGTGTGTGCCACACACAAATCCACACAAATGGAAGCTCCAGTGCGAGTCGTCGCATTGACTGGTTCATATCATAACAATTACCATGACATAAGACTAGTCTGACCTGATCTTGAAGGCAAACTTGTACAACCAGATTGTATTGAAAGATTGCACCTGCGCACATTAGAAAAGATGGGAATGGAAAATGATACTTATTTCATTAGAAAAGTGTTAAAAATTACTTTTTTTAGATGTTCAAATTTATTTTATTAAAATTTTGCCTCCTTAAATACAGTAAATTCCAATGTTTTTGTACTAAAAATACTACCACTAACAATAGTCTGATAAGAATTCGTAACTGGGGTAACTAGTGTCAGTTTAATAACAAAGATTAGGGATATTTATAAATAATCCTAGGTCACTGAATTTTTGGCCGATTAATTGTCCTTCTAAAAAATTGTAAAACACAAAAGGTTAAAGTACACATAAGATTTTACGATTCTAATAATAGCTTGCTGCTTACAAATAAGATTTGTACACGATATTTCTTAGCCCTTTTAGCTTCTATGACGCTAGTTTAAAGAGGTTAAGTACGATAATATTAATGCTTCCAGATAAAGACTTTGTAGTGCGTAGTTATGCCTAATACTAATTTAATTAACAAAGGTCAAAACCTTGTTAATTTAGGTAGTTTTATACTAGACTCTACGTATTGTATCTACGTGCGTGCGCGCATAATTCAGATTAGTTTTACAGATATTGGCACGGGGTTTGTCCATTGTTTATCTAACTATTGTCTGACTAAACATATTCAGTAAAATTTCAGTAAGTGTATTGAATATTTTTTTATTGTGAATGTAACATCAATAGGTACATTGGGTAAAATAGAAAGTAAACTCAATACTTAAAAAAAACGTATAAAATAGCTTTAACATCCAATTCCAAATATTTTCTAGTTTTCTCTTAATATTCCCGTAATTTGAAATTGCGAAACGTTTAAAAATAATTAATGATAATTTTCAAATCATAAGTAAACAACAAATACAAAAATTGATAAGACCTATTGAATCGTATCTAGCAAACGTACTTCGTATGTTAGATTCAGTTGAATATTCATGATAAACTCCTCGCTTACTGTGACCATATCTACACCTAATTGCATCCCGCCGCGCCGGTATATCTATCCAATCTTACTACGTGTAACGCGAGCTTAATACGATCATCAGACCACTTCCGCTATTTCGAACCATATGTGTTTGTAGGCGTTGGTCGGTGATTTTGCAAGGTACTGTCGTACAAAAAAAATATACGAATAATTCTAAGGAGTTTTATAACATTTATAAAAAACCTTATGAAGTTTTTTTTATTTATTTTTGCCTAGGTGTCCTAAAGTTCCAATGTGTCTTTTTTGGATCAAAGTAGCCGGTAGTCATTTTATATAGCTAAAAGTTTTTACAAACTTTTCAATTTAAAATATTAGTAAGATAGTACAATTTTACTTTCATTAAACTACACACAAAGTGCATAAAGAAAGTTTTATGTGTTTATTTCACTACGGTCTCTTTAGACCTCTTAATGTTCAATAAGACTATTAATTACAACTATGTAATATAACATGAAAGATTACAACAATTAATCATAATTTATGAGTTCCATGACATAAATTAGGAATACGATACATAAATTACGTTATTGACACATACATAATTATTATCATTATGCTACTCAATAATATCATTTCTGATTTATGCAATCGAATGTAGGTTATAAAAACATGATCAAATATAAACAAATAATTTCTTAAGTTTAGACTGGAAAGTTCTTGCTGCAATATATTGTGCTAGAACTTCCAGATGCGTTTACATTAGCGGCAATTTTCAATAACTCTATATACTTGCAACTAGCTCCAAAACCTGCAAGCTGTCAATTTGCAGTAATCTGTTTACCATGACTGTTTACATGGTAAAAACGTTTGCGAAAAATAACTTCTGCAGGTCGTCTTACTAAACTCCGCTTTATTAAAGAGTTTTGCTCGCGATTGTAATCCACCATATTGCGCGTAGGTATTGGTCAAGATTGCTAAGAATAGATTTTACGGACGCTGATGTAAGCGCGATGTAAGCAGTTTGTATAACGATTTAGTGAATTAATAGGTATGTCAACTGAATGAGTGTATCAATTAATGTGTGAGTTTGAGATATATTTTGAAACTTTTTGCATTTATCGTTTAAATATGTGTTACGACATGGGTAAATTGATTTATTCCTAGATAGTTGAAATGTGATATATAAATGTTCCCGGATTAAAAAGTAGCCTAAATCATAATTTTTAACTGATAAACCATATCTCTTTAAATAATTTGTATAGACTGAAATGGTATTAAACAATATATTGAACCTAGATTTGTATTGACAACCCTTCTAAAACTCTATTTACCAACATGTATTAGGGTTAAATCCGTCCACGGCATCACATGACTTTTAATATGACCTTATTTCACGAGAAATGTCAAGGATTAGGAGGCGTTATCATTGCAGGCGCGTCATATACTTTAATGGCCAAAGTCAAACATTGTTCACAACTATAAGACATGACTTTGACGACTTTTATTTCCAGGATTTAGTAGTAGGTAACAAGTAATTTGTATGACGGAATCCTTTCTCGTAATTAAAGAAAGTCTTGACATGAGTGTATATGCCTCATATTATACGTTCTTCTTTCCCTGGGTGATGTTTATAGCAATAGGCAAGTAGATGGGTCGCTTAGTGGTAGGCGATCGTCATCATCCATATTTATTAATTATAGGTGCATTGTTAATCTTAAAGGACGAATAATGCTGTGTTCATCTATTAGTAGCACACATATCAGATGCTGTACCTCATTATTTTATTGTATAAAATGATTTTATATGTAGTGTTGTTGGTGTACCTTATTAAAAATAAATAAATAAAGAATATAAAACTGTGAAAGCTCATCGTTAGGCTAAATCAAGGTCTGTGATTTCACTCATCATCAAATCTGAATCAGTACTGTTTATGTTTAATTATGTTACTGTTTCAGTAAGTCAACCAAACCTTAATGTAAACAAAGTATCTATAACGTGTCTCTACCTCATAGGAGAGCGTTTAGCGATAGGTAAGGATAACTGCCCTGTGGCATTTTATGGGCTCTGCCATTTGTGTCTCCATGTCAAGGTGCGGCTGCACCCTTCGATGGCGGATTTGGGAGAACAGCGCAAACAAAATTAGGATCGATCGCTCTCTTTTACCCTACTTGGAGCAACACACCCTAAACCACACCCTGAGTCAGGCCCTGTATAAACATATAGGTTAATGACATCATATCATTATGAGTAATGTATGAAATAATAAAACATCGTGGAAATTATTATCAGTTATATTTATTGTTTATTTTAGGATTCCAGTAAACATTTTATCTAAAAGACGATAACATTCCGTTTATTGATTTGCCGAACAGAAATCATGATATAGTTGCTGATGCTCGAAACTAATAAGGATGGCGTATAGGATTCATTTATCATATTTAAACCTCACAACTGCATGCCCACACTTATAATTTATCTATATCGTAGGTGACACGTACAAAAAACAAACATTATTTTGTGTTCATATCATAGTAATTCAATCCAGGCTCTGTTTTAGCTTTTAACTTTGTTATTTAAATACTAACAATAAAAATGATTTATAATCCTTCGTGTGGCGAAAAGGAAAAGCGGTCAACAAACCTATATATCGTTGAGCCATGCTGTTTATATTCTTTTAGTGTTTATTTGCGCAAGTCTCGAGAATTACTCGCGTCTCACTGTTTAGAAAGTAAATATTTGACTAATATACATAAGACCACGCGGACGTGTTAAAAGAAAATTTTACTACTTTATTCGTACATATTCTAGTTTACCTACCTTAGAATACCTTTAGATTTTATGACCTTTAGATTTTATTATTTTAGGATTTTCCAACGATAAGTGTTAATAAACGCAGTGTATTCAAAGAACATATCATATTATGATTTCTGAATGCAATAACAGTAAATTTATTTATCTATGTAGAGTTTGTTTAGGATGTCTCGCGTCCTTGAAGAATGGGTAAGTCGGGGTCAATGATCTGTCGACCTTGAGAATTTAAGTGCAAGCGACTACTGGATCGAAGTCTCGTCTTTGACTAGCCAGGAAAATGTACTTTGGATTCTTTCTTTGAATCAAATACAGTACTGTATTAACATGCGTGCAAGGAACTCCTTGCACGCATGTTTTGTTCTCGTTAATTATGACAAAAGATGAAATGAAAGTTGTTATATTTGTAGAATGTTGCTTTCAGGTAAAATATTGAGCGGTTAGTTAACAAAATATACAAAAAAAATATGAATCTTCGAAGAGTTCATATTTAGTGACTAAACGAAATATTGAGTTGTGAAACATCAAACATCAAAACATAAACCTAAATTGCAGCCTCGGTATTTGTTGCAAATGAAACAATGTTATTGCAAATCAGAGCTATTCGTCATGTTTGTTTAACTAGCCAGAAAGTGACTTCACTGCGTATGATAACAAATATGGTGCAAATAGGTATTTCGACGAATATCTATTTATAACTTGTCCATTAAATGGATAAGATCATCCTCCTTTATTGCTTCTTCTTCATTGGTTTATTGGATCTTAGCTTACAGAAAGAGACTATCTGCCTTGATAAACTATTGCGCAGTTAAATGGTTTGGTAAAGGAAAGAAGTTGCGAACTCATGTTGCACATCGACTAGTAACGTTGTCGAACATGTAGCGCAACAACTGTTGCCCCCGGTCAACATTGGGAGGTAGATATATTAATAGTAGACTATAGACTATAAGAATTTGCATAAATTATACAGTTGAAAACACAAAATGTGTACACACAGTTGTGTTTTACAAAAAATAATTTAAAATTTATGGTAGGTATTTCAAAATACAAATTATATATGCTAGCTTAAAAGAAAATAGCAATATACCTAAATAGGGTCAATAACTAGTACCCATAAAAGTAATGACGTCATCCTAAAAGAGTCACTTTGTTAGCCTACTTTAATATTAATTTAATTTAGCTTCTTATAAAACGCACATGAAAGATAAAACCAATATGCATGTTTATATTGAAATGGATACTACAAGGTCTCAAAAACATAGCATTATTACCACAAATTGCAACAATAAACAAACCAAATACAACAAAGTTAACAATCAACACTTCCCATTGACCGGTTATTCGCAACACCTGCCGGTACCGTCCTTATTTTTATGTTAATTGTCTATGAATTATATTACTCACCAGCTCCAAAAACTTGACAATAGACAATCTGCTCACGGCCATCGTGATTCAATTCTAAATTCGAAAAAATACACGATATATTTTTAATGTTTGTTTACACGCGGGCGTGTGGCGTGACCGCTTCACTGAGACTGCGCGCCTGATGCCTCGAGTGAATGACGAACAAACGATGAGATCACAGTTGCTGTGGCCATAGTGTTTAAAGACCCAGGATATAAACAAATAAAAATAAAGGTGTAGTCATACTTTTAATTATCATCGCTCGAATCCGAATGAGTGTGACATTGGTCTGAGATAAAAAATGTTATCTTGAGTTAGTAGGTTTGGTATTTTAATACGCTGACCCGCAAGGTCCACTTACCGACATGAAGTCCGCGACTAAATATTTAGTTACAATAGTTTATATTTAACTTTGGTATCTGGTTATATGTTATACGAAGTGCATATGTTATATTAAAGTAATGCACGTCTATTACATTAGCTTCCGTCCCGGTCAATGATTTGTCAGTCCCTTGTTACGCTTATAAAATGATGTGCTCATTATTATAACAGAGAACATTTCCACCATACTTGCTTTTTTAATTATGCATCTTTTGATTGACCTATCTGTATTTAAAAAGTTATAGATCCGTTAGTTGTTTTTTATGGGACAATCCCGATATCTGAATTGTAAAAATAAGCTAATTACCTATTTAAATGGATGTAAACCACCCACCCTCATGTTACAAATATGCAAATTAATTTACCAAAGTTATTTTTATAGGTCGTTTATACCGTTCTTCCTTTTATCCAAAAAGAACGAAAATTATTGAACATTTTTTCAAATATGGAATATGTTTTCTTTAACCGGATATGTCTCTCTAAACTTTGGTCACCGCAATATATTCCCTTCGGTCCCTATAAAATGACATCACCATAGAGTAATTAATTTACCTTATTGTATTTTAGTACTTACCTACTATAATATCAATTACATTAAAAGAAATCTGCCATCCTCAACGATTTAAATAAATCAGTCCTAGCTGGTTTATGTCATTTTTCGTTCTAAACTATGACAATATTTTGAGTAAAACAGATGTTTAGTCATTTCGATTCTCACATTCTTGGTTAACTATTAATTACCGCTTTTCGTAACATACCCACAGTTATAAATAGCTTTATATGCTACTATGAAGTTATTTAAGGATATTACACAATGCTCGTACGAAATACCAAGGTGATCAACAAACTAGTAAAATAAGCGTATGATCTGACACAATGTTCCGTAAATATACTTTAATGATCGTATCTGAATCCATTCATCGGATAAACATAAGCTTTAAAAAAATATGTAACGGTATGAGTTGTAAAACTGAGTCTCAGTAGCGGTCCTGAACGACCGAAGGCCCCGAAGGCAAAAAAAGATGCGAGGCTCCGGAAACAAAAGAAAAGATTCACGGTTTTAACAGTTTCGTCGGTAAAATTGTAAAAGAAGTCCTCTAAGGAACCGCGCGGGGCCCCTGTAAGTGCAAGGTCTCTGACGCTTTCCCGGTTGGCCTTCCCTAAAGCCGCCTTTGCTGGTACTGTTAAAGACCCAACTACAAACACATCACTATACAACAGCTTGTTTGGCTCCTCTGGTATTAAAAAATATTGATTTGCATAATATTGGTGAACTATAATAACTCTACACAACTTTTCTAATGGTTATATAAATTGTTTTCTATAATTTTGTGTTTCAGATTTTTCCGACACCTTAAATTTTTATCATATGTGTTCCATTATTATTGGAAAAATCAAAGAGAACACTATACCTTGCTTCCAAGAACATGATATTAATTGTACAAAAGAAAATAACTTAAAAATAATTTTATCGGATTTCGTTCGTATAAACATAGAGCAAGGATCTGGCCCTTATTATTTAGAGTATAATAAATATATCTGAACGATATTGATTTAAATTACGCTATGCTTTTTACATGGAAATTATACTTATTATCGGTACTACTAAGATACTTTTTAAATAACTAAGTGAATTTAACAAACTTCAAGCATATATTGTACTTACGAAATATAAACTGGCAACGCCACCATAAAAACTATAAGGCTGACTCATACTCTAAAATTTACGTATGATGTTATTGTAACAATTATGCGGTATGTAAATGACTAATACTACAAATATAACAGGGAGTTCAATTATTGCGATTCGCGACCACAATTCCGCAGTCAATTTTATAATCTCAGCTAGTTTCGTGCCGCGCAATTTATTTGTGTCAGTATTAATTTATATCATAAATTAAAAAACGAAATGTTATTTGGGGAACTTTCATCTGGATGAATCCGTAAAGAATGGAAATTACATGTTTAGTTATGTGTACTTAGAATATAAGATTTTAGAGTTTTAGCAGTTATAAGCTTTAAACGCGACATACTTTTGAAGTCGTTACAATACATTTACTGATGCAAACGGATATAATATCACACGTGTTGTAGTCTTTTTAAAGGCTGCCTTTTACCAGTAACAACAATAAAAACTATTAAAATTCAATATCGAGCCAAAAACAATCCAACTACCCAACGCAAAAAATACTACAAACATAGTAGCAACACAACGTACTCAAATTTATTTAAGCTTAGCTCGAAATTATCTCATTGATTACATAAAGCGTTAATTATTTTATCCTTCGCACTCCTTAGCAAACGTTCTGGGAACGGATCGTGATATTTGCGGACCAATTAGCGAAACTGATGTCTCTGTTTGGTTGCTTCGTTCGTTGTTACATCTTTCAATTAGATATGATAACGTTCAATTATGACGCCGTATTGATCTTGTGAGCGAGAATGCAAAATCTGAGGTAGTCGGTTTGAGTTTATGGATGTAACTTAAATAGTTTTAGGTAAAAAAAAACTTACATATATCACGTCTCTGTCCCATAGGAGTAGGCAAACACTATGGATTGCCAGTACATTCGATTCTTCTACACGTTTTTCACTTTCTCCACTTTCATCGAAATTTTTATACATTCCCGCGCGTTCAGAGTGCTTAAGATATCTGACATTTGAAGATTCGATGCAGTCGACCCCTACCGACTCTACCACCCACACTAGCCTTATACATCTTCCCCGTCAGAATCCTGCCATCCATTCTCTCCAAATGTCCAAAACTCCTTAGCAAACCTTAATATAATTTTAGTCACTACATCCTCTTTCACTAGTTTATTCTTTCACATAAATTCATCACCACAGTATTCCATAATCTATCATTCCTACAATTAGTGAAAAAATGTGGTTCATATACTCTAATTTTATTTTTAGTGAAAGAGTGATACTACACCGGTTGAGGATTCCGAATAATGTGCAACCCGAGAAAAACCTTGCAAGATTTTTTCAACGCAGTATATATTTTTTTTTTTTGAACTTATTGCTTACTGTTTACAAGTGCACACTACAAAATATTGTAAATTAACGCCATCTATTAACACGTGTATAAAACTAAATGCTCGATTGAAGTATAATCTACATTGTTTCAACCAAATGAATTCCATAACTTTAGACTAGATGGCGCTTTAACTAATTAACACAAAACCGTATTTATATTTGATATTGCTATGCGTTTTTTAGAATTTTATTAAGATTTTATGTCACTTATTATTGAATTATTAAAATCGTTTATGATATTTGATATAACTACTGAACATGGCGAAATCACAGATAAACGACTAAAGCCATAATATAAATAAAAGAGTCCTGATTTCAAGGATTGGCCATTAATTCGTGGTATAAAATAAAATTGCAAATAAGCCTGTAAACTTTATGAACATTGATTTGTCTTGCGTTTAGTGCGTGTGCTGACGTCATCTCTATGTGCTGAACAGAATGCCAGCAACGCGTCTATTGTGAGGAGCGCGGCGGCGGCGAGGGCGCAGACAGCTGCCGACTGCGCATACGACCGTCGTTGGCAAATTGGCACCTCCTTCCAATTGCGGAGTGTTAAACCTCCGCAGGCTCCGAATAAAACACCACCGGCTGCCGACCACCAGCCGTCCACGTAGGCGTCCGCCGCTGCAGATACCACTTCACCTGCAGATGAAAAAATGTTAATAGTTATAGTATAGTTTGTATGTCTGTTACATGTTTACGTTTGAACTACAGGACGGATTTGGTTTATCACCTAAACATAGATCGTGTGGCCTACTAAAAACTCAATTAAAAAAGAAGAATATGAAGGTCTATAAATAAAACATGTAGCGTCAATGCGAGTTAATGTCTTCATAATGATTTAATGCATTAGTTGGTAATGATTATCTTTGACTATCTTTATCTAAACATAACCTTCGTTTATTCGATTTTAATAGATGACAAATTATTAAGTACCAGTAAAACTATACTTAGTATTGAACATAGATAAATAAAACGAACTACCACCTACAAATACCGTTGTTGTCTGGAAGAAATCACCGATAATGACCGCCATTTGTACTTCCTGTTGTTTCATCATCTCTGTTGTATATTTATTTTTCCTTACGGTATTGATGTACAATAAAGTGTTTAAATAAATAAATAAATACCATCTAATCTCTATGAATATTGAGCATAACAGTTAACACCGCATTTATATTAAAAACAACACCTCACCTCACACACTGGCCTCGTCATCGAATTCCTCTGAATCCAAATAAGCAAGGCTCAGGTCGAATAGCATTAGAAAAGCGTTTAATATTGCCAGCGAACCGGCCAGTAGTGCCGCATTGTGGTCTCCTGTCCTTGGGTATACACTGTCTTTTACTCTGGCCGACAGGACCATTCCACCGCTCACGGAGAACAAAGTAGCTCCCAGTAAGTCAAAGTATATATCTTGGACAAGATCGAGAGGCGCGAATATCATTTCACCTATAAACATTTCAAGCGATTATGAGACGTCTAGGTATAGTCTTATAGTCCAATTTCAATAGGCGATATAAATCGCTATATTCGGATTGATCACGAAAATGAACCAATCAGATTTTTTTTTCTGATAACGGGATTGATCGCAAAATAGCAATCAGGACAATTTATTGATTTTGGGTTTAAATAGGGAATGGGATGATTGATTACGTTATATCTCAGTATTATGGAAGTTACTCATAATCCATAGAAGAAATATCGATTTAATGGAGACTAAACAGTATTTAATTATTTCTAATTATTAATTGATCATTTAATTCATATTGGAAAGTTTTAAATGTCATGTCAATCTTAAAATCGTGAAAGACGCCTCGTTAATTTATCATCGCTACTTGATATAATAAACTTAGGTAGGTATGCTTTGCTAGAATATAATTAACGGGCAAAAAAATGAATTAACGATAGAGCCGAAGTTTTAGCCGTTTAGTTTAACCTGAAAGGACAAGGTCGCAGGAACTCTCTAGATGCAGGTCGCTTTATACAAATCGATCTGGAAATCTTTGGGGGAAATTTATGTTTAGCAGTAGGTTTATTGTAGTGATAATAAAATTACAAGAGCCGGAACATCTCTAAAGCAATATACTCCATCAAAGGTTGGCCAGCATCAGCAGCAGCAGCAGCATCAACCAGCCTTAATTCCTCTGCTATTGAGATTGTTCATGAGCAGCAATAATTAATACTATACGGCGTTGGACCTCCTCATACTTTTGCATTTTTATTATATAATATTCGACATGAGATCTAGTGACAAGATCAAGGCGGCATTGTACCATTCACTACTCTATTATTTAGCATTCAGGTGTCGATTCTGATTGTGGGCATCAAGCAGCGGTTTATTAAAGTGACCAATCTATACGCGATTGAACAATAATATCATAATTTGTTTTCTTACGTTTAAGCACTAGATTTTCATCATCGATGTACGCAGTCATTATTTCAATACAAAATAAAAAAGTACATTAAGTACTTCAATGATAGATTCCAATCAACAATTCGTTAAGACTTATTGCCCTTTCAATTAATATAAATGCGGTTTTAACCTTAAAATGCCAATATCAAAACTAAACATACGTGGCTTAGAATCTACGGGGACAGGTTACCGTCACGACTCAAGGCTTGATACTAAACTGCTATACATTAAATGACTTTAATCAATACACCAACTTAAAGTAATATTCTAGCTTAATATATGAAACTGTTGAATAATAATAGTACAATTGAAAATTTATTAAAGGCCGTTTTCAATAAACGATCCCAAGCTTGTGAAAGCTTTCAACTATCTTCTCTAGTGAAATTTGGATGTTTTTAGAAAGCTTTTGAAATAAATAGAAACTCTTAGTCCATCCACCATAATTTAGTATATCAATTTGTATGTAGATTAACAAAAGACCGTATTTCGCATAATGATAAGTATCGCGCAATCAAGAAATAAGCCAAAGAAATGATTCAATATAGTAACTTAGCACACAGAACTAGGTTTGCTATCATGCTAAGGATTTTTATTAAGCCTCTTCGTTCGTTATAATAACCGAAAGAACCGCAATAAAATTTACTAATTTTTCAATGAAAGAAACTCATGTACATGATTTTTTCTAAAATCGTATATCATTCAACACAATATAATACTCCTATCTAATTACAATACCGCGAAAAAATCCTAAACACAAATAAATCAAAACTGAGCCGTTTTTATTTATGCATAACACAATTCCCCACAATGTCGGCGCAACATCGAATGTGAATCATTGACTCACCGACGATCTCTCCTGAGAGCACCACAACGTACCCGATATAGGTCCCAGAGCACAGCATCAACGTTGGAATGTCAGTTAGGTCGTAACTGTAGTGATGGAGTGTAAGACAGGATATGGTTAAAAGCTAAAACAAAATACAAAGTAGAATATAACTGAAAAGTAAACTTGATTATATTTTGCGTGATCTGGAATAGGTTATGGTATTTTGTTGGGGAAGTTTGAATTATCTAATTTATTATAAATTAATGGGCTTAATATTTTCTTAATTTTTTATTTAATTTATTTAATTCTTAATTTCTTCCTTCATTAATATTTTGTCCTGCACCCATAGTAAAAGAATTGTTATTGATAAATCAGTAGGTAATGAACTATTTATGATGCAAAATTATAAAGACATAGAATAAAATACTCTTACTAATTCAAAAAGTTTGATTACGCAGGTTGGTATCATCATATTGATAAATTAAGATCTAAAAACATATATTCAATAATAATCACAGTAAATTATGACATGACATATAAATTTGACAATAAACCATTGTTGCGATCACAGATAATTATAATACAAATGAAGAAATTTATCATAGTTTATAATTGATTGGTGCTAAAAATTGTCATTCCACAAAATTCTATAAAGGATAGTATCCACGTACACATTTTAAACAGTGTCTCTTTTTATATGACAAAATTTAAATACTTAATAATGACAAGATTCTGTAATATTCTCACGAAGTTCCCTCAGCGTACTACGATAATATATACCCCGACACTTTACACATCCTCTTTCTGTATAAAAAATATAGTCATAGAAGATTATGTTCACGAACCAGAATAGCGGTGAATAATGCAATATTTTGATATATATCCAAACAAATAGAATGGTATAACACCTATAAATTGCTCTAGCCCTCCTATCCGCGATAGTCACAATTCTTCATCCATTGTCATTTTTTTTTTTTATCTAGAGCCATTGTAACTAAAATGCAGACAAACCACTTTATATAGCCGTGAAAATTTAGTATGAATTAACAAAAGAATTAAATGTTATGAACGCGCCAACTGCCCATTCCGTGCCTGCCAAAAGTTCAAGGAGTTTCTGCGGTGAATATTGCTTTTATTTCGTTTCCATTAACGTATTATTGGCCAACTGTAACAGTAAACATCTTCTTGGCTTTATAAAATAATATAATTGACGAGGTGCAGTCGTTTACATTGTTTTAATAGAGTAATAATAAGTAATGACTGATATTAAAAACAAACTTTAATTTTCCTGAAAAGTGCACAAGAGAGAAAGGTACAAAAATTTATAAATTAAGTGACTTGTCTAATTGATCATATTGTATTGATTCTTGTGCTAATATATTCTATCAAAGTTATAAAATATCTTTAAAGCTCTTAATAAAACAATAAATTCAACATAAAAATTATCAATGGATAATTTCATAACAGATAAATTCATAAATTTATTTACCTTGTTATTTTTATTCGCTAGTCCTATAAAGCGCCCGCAAAAAAATGAGGAATTACATTTTTAATTTTTCATTTGGCCGCTTGATTACCTTTACCGCTAAAAAGCCACCAAGAGAGTTCAGAGACGATGAAATTTGCATAAAAAGACATCAGGATATTACATTTTAGGCACTTTCTCTTAAATAAATCCATTGAACTTAGTAAAAATGTATTTTACTTACAAACAAAATCATGATAGGTACACATACGCAGATGCCATTAATAAAAGGAATATTTGCAAATGACAATATAACTTACATAGCCAAGAACGTTACTTGTTTAATGTGAGGCTTTAATGTGTGATACCGAAAACACAGAAATTCACATAAAATTCAAAACATTAAGGATGATTGAATTGTTGAATTTCATATCAGTTATGAAATCAAGGAATGTTATAAAAAGAACGAACAAATATAGAAGCAAATCCCTCAGCATGAAGCAATTTTCCCAGTCGACCGACCTCTGTGCGAAGACATCCCGAAACAATCAGATTTGCTCCAAATTTTACTAGCTGCGCAAAAGAATAAATAGAATTATCCAAATATTACTCAGGGATTGGATTCCCATCTTTTCTCGCCGAAACCGCAGGGATTTGTAACTGTTAAAACAGTTTATTTAACTTTTTATGTTGTGATATAATCTCATTACCATAAATATTTGGTAAAAAATCGTTAATACCATACATATGTTTACCGTACGTACCTTCGAAATGACCCATTTTTAACCAATTTCAAAGGGAGTAGGTTACTCAAGCCGTTTTTTTGTTATACTTTTCAATTTTTTACTCCACTGGTTGAATAAAATTATTCTTTTTGCGTTGTATTACGTATATCTTAGTGAAGATACCATTTTAATTTAATTGGTTTCAACATTAAACATCACAGTTGCTCCTCAAAATCAATAAGGATGAAAATTATTCTTTTGAGACGAACATAGCTTCAATATACTTTAATACTTTGAAAAAATGTTGTTCTATCCTGTATTTTGAATATGCAGTAGGGTGCTACTCAAAATGAAATAGAATCATAATGATTATTTTGCTGTCAGTGCAGTTACACAAATTCCAAAAAAATATCCAATGTGCATGTAACATAATAACAGGAACATCTTGGCCAGTTAAATTGCCCGGTTTTTAATTTTATAATTCCTATATAAGTATTTTTTTATTGCATTGTTTTATGAAGTTATTTATCTTTAATATAAGGATCTCTTTTACGATATTGTTTTATCCGTCAATTAACGTAAAAATACTCATTTGTGTGCCATTTATTTAGAAAAATAGTTGAGTGTTTGAATTTGGCTTTGGTTATGATGTTAGACATGCTATATACACTTGTATTAAAACAAAGTAATAAATATCTAAAATTAAAATTAAATTATATCACATTACTGCCAATTTGAAGATATTACTATTGAGTCGGTATTATACAAAACAAAAGCAAAGTTTCGTAACCATAAGAACTAATACACAACAAAATGTCTTCGCGTCTGTTACTAATTGTAAGTTATTTCTCTGATGGACGGAAAATTGCTGGTTTCGCCGTCAACCACTCAAAGCTATATCTGGATTAAACTCGGCGTAACCTTCAATAAATATTATTGAAATCCAATTCTAGCGCACCAACCACAGTGTTGATTGCATTCTTAGAATAAAGCTCGGTCTCCGCAGCGGTCTCGAGTTTACCATTTGATTGTGTTTTTTTCTTGTCTGTTGTTGACTTGATAGAGTTTTTAATGTCAAACAGACTCGACGGATAATCTAGGTCGCGTATAAACTTTTCGCTCTATTTGGTGACGTTTTTTAATACGACAAGGAAACTTTTTTTAAGATTATATTTAAAATTATAATTTAATTAGAAGTTAATGATAATTATATATATTATGTTCCTATAGATTCCAATTCCCACGTTACAGCCCTCATGTGATACACCTGTACCAATATTAATGAAATTATACATGAATAAATCTTTTTTTTATTGCCTAAGTAGGCAACCGAGCAATTGGTCTGCCTGATATGTTTTTATTACTTTGTGAATTTTATAATTTTAAGATCTCATGATTTGCATTTCCTTATATAGATCCATAACTTAGTAACATACCAGAGTAAAAATGACCTGATGAATGAAGGAAATTTTTTCGAATGTAATTTTATTACAATTGATTGAATTAATTAACTGTAGTAACGTAACGTAGAAAGACAAATAATACATTCTTCTGAAAGTCAAAAAGCTTCCAAATCAAGTATTACATAGCTGCAATGTGAGTCAAACCCGTATTTCACTGCAGCTATGCATATAATATATGAAATGAAATATGAAATATGTATATACACCAGGCAAAATAACTATCTACCTGAAGATAATATGTTAGATCTATTATCTACATCGATTATAAACACAAATAGGTAATTCGGTAAGCATTGTAGCCAGTGTAAATACTGGACATAAGACTTACATCCCATGTCTCAGGATGGCAAGCGCAGTAGAATACCAACCAATAAAGGTCCTGGATGGTATTCTACTGTTTATGGGCGGTCGTATCACTTACCATTAAGCGAACGGCAAGCTCATCTCATCATTCAAAGCAATACTAGAAATGCAACGGCTTGACTGTGCTTCTGGCATTGCAAAGTCCATGTGTGATGGATGCTTTACCATCGCGGAGCGCTTGTTCGTTTGCCTACAAAGGCTATAAAAAAATCCTCGATGGCGTGGTTATATTCCGTTACGACTGCCGTTCTTTGGTCTAGGATTCGATTCTCAAGTGTGATATTTCTGTATTTGTGTTTAGTATCATAGGACGAAATAGACATGGCGAAAAGTAGATGCACAAGTTGCGCCTCTGCCTACGCTTCGGGGACAAAAGGCATGTATGTGTTATTTTACCAAGATTAGTATAGTATTTACGCACGATTCACGTAATTTCTATGATTAAGAAAACTATACAGGTGTGGTATCGGAATGTGTCGCATCGTGATCACTCGTTCGTGACGTTCGTTAAACACGGATCGAAAACTATTGGTTGCAATCGAGGTCGCAACCATTGTTACCTACAACCGTCATCGATACGTAAATGATGAGCGTTAAAAATATTTTTTTGAAGTAATCCATACTTATAAAAACGAAACTATATCTCTCCACTTCTTTCTAGAACTACCTGTGAACCACTTTTAAGACATTAAGACTGAAAAAAGATTTTGTATATTTATTTATTTTAGAATTATTTAAAGAGAGCAACTTATATGAACCGATCACTCGTTTTAAGACCGACCTTAAGGCATTGCGGCCGCTTGTTTTCTGTCTTGTAAATGCGTCTGGGCATTTATAACTAGGGCAATATAGGAGAACGTTATGAGCCCTCAAATATGTCCTTACGCAAATATAATTTCGTAAGTATTCTGCAGTGGAACGCTGGGATCCGAACAAGATCATTTCCAAGTAATAGTCGATGACACGAGAGCTGAGGAGCGCCGCTCGAATGGTCACGGACGCGAACTTCAATAGCAATGTGACATTTACGAACCGACATCTCGCCACTTGTTTGTTTTGAAAGTTTCAGAAAATAATTTAAAATAATATAAAATTGAATGTAATTTATTTTATTTTAATCACAAATTACGCAGCATTATGACTTAAGTGGCTGTCTCAGAGGAACTGCACTTCTGAAGTAGATTTGTTAATTATTATAGTGTGAAAAGAAATGCGTTTCCGTAGTCAATTTTCTCGAGCCTATCTATAGATCTGCAGTCAAGTCTCTCAGATGCACGAAGTGTTCTAGAATCAGGATTCTATGGTTCTATGGTGTACCATAAAACCATATTCGATAAATGCATTTGAACATGTCGACAGGGCGTATGCAGTGCGTGTGATAAGACAGTATTAATTCGCAACAAAAATATTATGTCAACAAGGCTGTACAAAATTAAGGAATATCTCACGCACAGCCATCCATCAGCTAGAAATACTAAATAATCACCAATAATATATCTTGCACCATGTTAAAAATATAATTATGACTTTCAACACTTCCCAAATTACCCTTTGATTAATTACATAGGTTACAGAATTTTGTCTTCTAAGACTTGATGAGGTTTGATACTCGATGTCATCAAGCGTGTTGCTGTTGACTCTAGATTACTGGTATTGCATCAAGTGTGAAGGCAAAATTTCTATAAAGGTTTAGACCAAGTCAAATAATATAATTATCGGTTAAAATACAATTAATAACGGTTATTATTTGGAACTCAGTGTAATCTGTTAGATATTACTTCACTGTATGATAAGATTTTCTTTAACAAAAAGTTAAATAATAATGTATTGACTGAATCTTTTAGAGATTAACACAAAAATTATGGCGAGAGATATAAATTCTAACTCATGTTACCTGTTCTAACAGGGCATAATAAATTAGAATTATCATTATTTATGCGAACCTGAGTTAACATGGGTCCGGAAGGCAACCTTTTTGAACCTATTGTCGGTGTTTATATCTTAAATATGTAAGTGGTGTACTTACATCAGTTATTGTACAAAGTGCGTAGCGCCTGCTGTTGTACTTCTAAGAAATTGTGGTAATCTCGAAAATCACTAATGTGATTTTGATGGCATTAGAACAATTTACCGTAGAAAATGCTACAACAATACGTGTGTTATTCTTCAAACTGGCATTTACAGTAAACTTTTTCAAAAAATATTGTCCAGCTTTATTTAGAGATTTAACATTGATTCTATGGAAAGATATTTTTAACACATGTCATTATAAAATACCAATCCTAGATCAAAAGTCGTACGCACAAGTCGAGTCCTGTACGTTAGTGCTTTGTAAAAACAGAAAACTGCCGAATAACCTTCGTCACTGGCGCGTAACGCCAAAGTTGCTGGTTGGCATCAGTAGAATAGTTCCAAGACTGCGGATGTCAATGATGGGTTAGACGCGAAATTAAAATATTGACATTATCCGTATTAACAAAACTTGTATATATTTTGTCAATCAAATAGCATTATGAAACTACCTAAGAACATACAACATTAATATCTTCGATAGAAATACTGTCCAACAAGAAATCTATGTAATTGATTACATCAAATTTGTAACACGTTATATAACCTCTAAAACACCGAAGCCTGCAATATTAATGACAAGATTTAATAGCGAGCGCATTACCCGAATGTGATAGGTAATTTTATAAACCGGTGCAGACCACGTTCACAATGACGAAACCCATCATCTATCACATTAATGAGTTCACACTCTTATGAAATTAGGCAAAAAATGTGTACACATCCTTACGTTCACTGGAGATTAGTTTGAAATTAAACGCATTAGAGGAACGTTGGGAAAACTGTTCAAGCCGCAAGGAAACGGACATAATAAAAGAATTCTAAAAAACTTAAATAAAAGATAGGCGCGAAGCTCATTTAAAACTTATAGGCTGCAACAAAGGGCCAAGTTGTAGTCGTTGCAGTCTTTATTGCGAAAGTTATTCTGGAATTGTTCATTCATTAGGGGTTAAATGTCAGCAATGAAAGTGGATTATAACACTTTTAACGGTACCCGTAGGATTTAAACTTTTGCCTGTATTACCTACGCAATAGAGATCAATTTTGAAGTATCAGTTGGGCTGGGTTGGCCTATATTTGATTGTTAGGGATTTTGAAACGTCCCTCGTATGAAGATGTACGGGTTGAAAGTTCCCGAGCCCGAGGCGTGGAGGCACGGATCTCGATCCGTAGCACGCACAAGGTGAAGCAAGCGAGAAAGGGCAAATCGGAGCAATATAAAACGAGGCACATCTTCGCTAACTGTATTCAGCTGACAGCTGAACAAGGAGCGCCTGTCCTATTAGTACAATACACAACTATCAATATGGCAACCATACTGGTGAGTAGCGTTAGGTTGCTTGACTGTTTTTAAAACTTAAGTATTTTGTAATACCCCAGTTTTCACGGAGAAATGTTAGTTCTAATTGTTTAAGAATGTTTCACAGACATTAAAATGTTTGCTTTTTACGTTTATCCAGATACAAATTAAACCTAGGCCAATTGTGTGCCACTAAAATGCAATATTACAGATGATGATTCTAAAACAAAATTTAAAGTACTAAGTATTCCAATCGTACTAAATATCCTTTGCTATTCTTTTAACTACAACGACCAACACATTTCAAACGTGGCGATATATATGCATATATATTAAGTTATTCTAATACCAAATGACTAAAGATCACATAAATAAACACTCGCAACTATTTTCCAGTTGGTGTTAACTGCAGTCCTGATCGCGGTGGGCTCGTGCGGTCGTTTGGAGCCGCAGTACCTCCCCCCTCGCCCTGGGAACGGGTTTGGAGGTGGCGCAGGCAGCGGGGGTAATGCTGGTTTAGGTGGAGGAGCTGGAGGATCAGGTGCTGGAGCTGGTGGATTTGGCGGATCAGGGGCTGGCGCTTACGGAGGATCAGGCGGCTCCCACGGCGGTGGTGCTCAAATTCCCATTACTAGTTTTGAGAACGTGAACAACGGCGATGGCTCTTACCATTTCAGGTAAGTAAATCACTTTCGTGGCTTAGTGCGTCAGAACACTGAACTGGAACATAATAGTACAAGCTTGAATATTAATAATTTTCATAGACTTAGGTAAAGACTAGATCGAACTCGAAGTAATAAAATTTATATTTTTAAGAAAATATATATTATATATTAAGCACCTGAAAGCTACATGGATACATTTATATGAAACTCACCGATGTATTAAATTCTCGCAATTAAAATGGTATGTACTTGAATATATAAAATATTCTGTTAGCGACGGTCATAAAAATCCCAGCGAATGATTGTAACATAATAATTATAACTAAGATGTGCAGTTTTTCCGGATGAACAATGCCATTTTTTTTAATTTCCAGTTATGAAACCGGTAACGGCATCTCAGCCCAGGAGAGTGGAGCTCCTCGCGCGCCTGGGCCTGAGGGTCTGGCAGTAACAGCTGAGGGCGCCTTCTCGTACCGTACTCCGGACGGCCAGCAGATCGCACTCACCTACACCGCCGATGAGAACGGCTTCCACCCAGTGGGACCTCATCTCCCCACCCCTCCCCCAATCCCAGAGGAGATCCTGCGCTCCATTGAGTTCAACAGACAGAATCCTTCTTCGTAAGTATTTTTGTAATAGTAAATTGAAAAAACCTTTATTTCACGATTTTTTCCCAGAGTAGGTGGTATTATTAATACAATTAGCTCGTTAGAACGAAAAACAATATTTCTATAATTTTTTACAGAATACTCAAACCTCAGTCTCTGTTGAAAACATTAGTAAGCAGGTAGAATTTAAGCATGGTACAGACAATGTTTTTAGTTGAAAGGGTTCCTATTTGACTATCGATCTTTTCTCTTCATTAACTGTCTTCTGAATTCTTAAAAAAATATTCTAAGAAGTTAAATATTTCATTTCTTAGAGTGTATCACTACTCTGTATTAAATTAAATAGTGAAAACTTCCTTGACAATACTTGCAACTTACAAGCATGAGTTTACGGACTTCAAGGAAATCATAAAAAAAAACATTTTCGCCACCTATCGACAACTTGTATATTTTGACATAATAAGTTTTTGAATAACGTATTTATTTATTCCACAGTGAAGGATCATACAACGGAGGAAATGGCGGCTCCGGCGGCTCCAACGGCTACCACTACTGATCTTATTCAATACCTAATTTCGCTAAATCTCACCAAAATCGCAAATAAAGTCCTCATACCTTAGATCTAAGATACGGACTTGGCCCACCCTACGTCCTTATTACTATATTAATATAGCATATAATCAAACGTGAAAGCGACGTCTATTCAGAAAGATATTCCAACTCGCTTCAATAGCGAATAAAGATAGGGTCGGGAATTTGATCTGTAACGTCGGGTTTTATATGCGACTAGGCAACGATTTAAGTCGAATTAGGATGCCGTCTTATCTCTGATAATGACTACGACCTCACGAAATCGGGACTGTGATACCACGACGCAACGAGCACTATTTAGCTTAATTTATAATTAATTTAACAATGTAAATAGGCATGAGTTATAAATAAACGAGCGATTATATTTATTATATGGTTTTATTCCTTATCATCGATTGTTATCTATGACCAAGCCAATCATATAAAATTTATAAAGACAAAGGCAATTTACAAGTCAAAGTAATAAATAATGATAAAAGAAAAGTGATTAGTCAAGTTTAGTTTGAGTGTTGTTCAAAAGTATGCTAAAAAACTTTCAAAATTCCAGTGATCTATTACATAAATAAACTCTCATTTCCTCAATTAGTTAGGGCAAATTTGCACCGAAAATTATGTTTAATTATAAAAATGACAGATAGAGATAAATTTTGTCATGAATAGCATAATACAAATTCATTGATAAAGGAAAATATTTTTTTAAAATAAATTTTAAATAGCCTTTTAGCGTATTTGAACATCGGACAACTTATAGGAATATACATACATACATACATAACATCACGCATTTATCTCCGAAGGGGTATGCAGAGGCGCAACTAGGGCACCCACTTTTCGCCAAGTATGTTCCGTCCCATGATGTGATAGGGGGCGAGCCTATCGCCATATCGGGCACAAATTCCAGACTCCGGGCTGATACTGAGCAGAAAAACCCAAATATCACTTTGCCCGACCCGGGATTCGAACCCAGGAACCGGACATGCAATGCAACTACGCCACCAAAGCAGTTATAGGAATATATATTTTTTTATTGCTTTAAATGACGAGACGAGCTTGCCCTTTACTTGGTTGTAAGCGATACGACCGCCCATAAACAGTAAAAACACTATCCAACACTTTGAATTACAAATTAGAATATTTGGTATTCCACTGCGCTCGCCATCCTCAGGCATGAGATGTTAAGTCTTAATATGTCCAATAGTTACACGTTACAATATGCTTCAAACCGGATCACAGCAGTATCTGCCCACTGCTCCTTGGCGGTAGAAATAGATATTGCGGTTGTTCATATCCAGGCGGACTCTTACTTATGAGTGACCACCAGTACACATTGAATAAATTATGAATAAAAATAAGTTAGCAGCAGTCATGAAATTAATTAAAAATATACGACTTTTAAAAATATAATCGCTGAGATTTTAACGACTTTCGTTGATAGAATAATCCAAAGCTTTATCGAACTACAGCATTTTTAGCAAAATAGATCTTAGTTTTTGATGTCCTGTGATAAAAATAGACTAATTGGTATCTCCAAATACCACTTCATGAAAAAAAAATGAATTCGCATACGTAATCCATCGAACCATTAAGGCATTTCTCGGACTAATAAGCGTGGAATTGATAAAAGGGAAAACGTAATATTCTCTTCTAATTGGCAGAGCCATCGAAAATTTTAATGAACAATTATATTTAGCTACTAGATGACATTTATGTAACGATAACAAGTAAATCTTCTATATATAATTAAGTTGATTTTAAATGAAGATAAGTACATTTTTTTTCTAAAAAATAATTAATATTATTTAAACATGACCTGATAAATATACATGTAAAAAGAGTGCAAACATAATTAAGTATTTAAATTTTAATTTGATTAACTCATATGGTGTCTCGTAATGTGAGATGTCCATTTAATTCGCACAAAATGTCTTACCTTAAAATCTTACTTAGCGATTAAATTATGCAAATATTCAGAACATTCCGGATCTCCCTTCCCTTTAGTTTATTTATATGTAACGGTTTAATGTATCTACCACATACATTAAACCGTACATACTACATTTAATACTACCTTTAATATGGTACCGTAAGTACTACATTTAATATGGTAATATTAAATGGTAAAATAAATAAAATAGACTTGCGAAAAATATTAACATCGTAGATAAAATTAATTTGACCTATAACATCATTTTGCGTTTTACTTTTATTAAACAATGTAACCGCAACGATATACTTAGACGATTTTATAAATGTGCAATAAAGAAACACTTTACGAAATGAGTACCTAATATGCGATTTTTGAAAGTTTATATAGATGTTATACATACCGCTAATTTAAAAAGCCGCTAGATGAATTAAAATACAATTCGGCATACAGAACGTCTTGGATTTAACCCGTAAGATGCTTTTAACCCATACAAATGAACTGTAGGAGTTATGTTCTAAAAAAACCTCCTACACCTGTTAGCCACAAGCTGAAGCAGATGTTTTTTCAATAAGAAGCTGTCTAGAAGTGATTTCGATTAAGAATTCGTCTTAATCGAAATCACTACATTAATTTCTGAGACCAAGCAGCAATCCGCTAATAATTATAGCCTACGTAATTACCAAGTATTGTGAGACTTAACATCTGAATTCTCATGGCCAACACTAATTTAGAGTTTTGAAGGGAGTTGCTTCTGTTTTAAAGCAATGGTAGCGCCTACAGTATACTAGCCAATAGTTCGCCTAGTTTTTTAATCATATAAAAAATCACAAAGAATACTTTCATATAAGTTAATCCTTTAATAAAAGTTGCTCTTTAGCCTTGATCACTTAGTAGGTTCGCATTATCAAGATATGTATCAAAACGTGTTCTTGGCACATTACAACATTCATATTTTTAAAACGGACCACACAAAACTATAATAGGGCGTCCCACGAATAGTTACCACTTCCTTATGAGTCCTGAAAAGGTTATAATTGCGTTTGATAGACATTGACCGCCTTATGAAATTAAAGACGCTTTAATTGATGGCCAAATGCTTACACTTGCGTGAAGAATAGTGATTACGTAGTATGCAAAATAAATAGAGTAAAAATCCTTTAAATACTAATCCCACGATGTAGTGAGACCGACAAGAATATTTTGAGACCGAGCCCATGTAATATCTAAGTTCGTGTTAGACTTTGCACAGATGCCGTCAACTTGCTGCCAAGAGTTTCTGAAGCAACAAGTTAGCAGTGTCTGCGCAGTTCTTTAAATTGTTAGGGTCTAATTGGATATAGGTATAGGCCACAGTTAGAACATCATTGTTCTTTGTTATTGATATGGTATAAATCTTGGCAAGCACATCACGAACTATTGAATGACGTTCACCTTTAAACTATTTTGCAATTATTGCTCTAGAATTGTAACCGTTTTTGATGATCCGAAAATAAGCACTCAAATTCATGTAATTATATGTTGCAATTTGTTAATACATTGGCCTTCGTACTTCAATCGGTTATATTTTGCATTCCGTTGAAGTGAATTTCAATCCGTCTGTATTTTAGTAACGTTTAATGCCTAAAATTCCTAGTCATATCTAGTATCTTATATAACTCATTAAGAATGCATTTGATATAGCAAATAAATTCAAATATTAAATTTCTATCGACTCATAAATAAGGACAATAGTAGAGTATCGCTGTCCAAACTAGTCGATTATTAGTTAATCAAAGGAAATAGTTATGAAAACATTTTCAATTTTTGAAAACGACAAGCCCAATTCCATGCAGTTACTCAGTTTTTTTTTTTTTTGCGTAATTCTACCTCTTTTTAAGAGCACTCAATCAAGAGAGGACCTTGCTTACGCTGGTATTTCAATAAAAAAAGTGATTATCATAATATATTATGTACCCTAATAGCACGGCCTATAAATTCATACAAATGTCTCAGTTCTTGACAAAGGGCAGCACTGCTTAACCTAATATTATTTCGAAAGTTGGTCTGCCTGTGTATAACCTTTTATCACCTGTACCGTGAACTAATTTTAAAGGCTTTCAGAGCATATTTTGGTAATTTTTGCAGTCATTATTTTAATTATTACAATAATTATAATTCTTAGAGATTTTCCCAATGATCCTCCGGGGTTACGATATACATAAAATTAAAATATGAATCACTTAAGAGTCTTCATGACGAATCATAAGCTTAACATACCATAAAGAAACCACGGCTTCTTATAACTGCATTTGTCTCAACCGTAATGTGGGGGTAACACTAGATTTAGTTGTTACGTTGGCAAACTATACCCTAAAAATTGCCGAACCTGGGACTCGAACTCACTACCTCCGAATCCACAACCAATATCCGACCACTAAACTTAGGCAGCGATAGGAAGGTATCTAAAACATGTAAACAACAGTAACATATTTCCGTGTCATTAAATTATAGCAAACTAGTGTAAAGCACAAATTGCAAGCCCGCTAGCGAGATTACGTGAGATATCACATATAAGTAAATGTCTTAACACGTAGCCGATTGCTTGGGAAAGAGCCCTTCTCGATCCCCATTACCACACACTCGGACACAGCTCGTTGTCAGTAATTTCAGCGAATAACGCACTATCGCAACGTATGAAATGTGAACAAAATGTTATAAGTTTGAATTTATTAATTGTTTATAGTACGCAATTGGCCCGAATAATTATTGAGGTTTGTACGTAATTTCAAAGTTGTATTTGTAAAGGTTTTGCTGATTTTAAAGTGACCAACTGGACTGACTATAAAACAATAATTACAATTTGTCATGTATTTCGATGTGTAATTTCCAGGCCAATGATTATTGTTTTCATAACAATTATCGAAATATCCAAACTACTTTTGTTAAACAAAAATCACCTCATTAAACTCCAAAACACCAAATATCCCGAGATTTTCATTGTTAATAAAAACTTTATACGCATATTAATAAAGTATAGACCTGGCTTCATTAAGCAAGCACCTGCTAGTGCACAGATTTTTAATTAAAGGAGCACAAAGTAATCCCAGCTCACACGACATCGCACAGTAGCGCCAATATTTCTTTTGTACGACACCACAAAAAGTTTTTACAACTCATTACGCAACTTCGGACTACTGAATTACACTTTATTCCTTACACATTAAACCCATTTGTACAGAATCAACAATAATTAGTATCAATTACAGTAATTTGAATAACATTACGAACAATGCACGTCTAAATTTTTTGAATGCTCAAATTTAACTTGCCGAATTTGCAATGTTGCTAACAATCGTCGAGGCCCCGGGGGGTGATCTCTTCGGTATGCAATCTTCGGACACGCCCTACGATATTGGTGCAAGGTGACGGCATGGTAGGGTGGCATCCATATAAAAACACTGTTTATGAAGAATTAGGCATCATTCATCTGACAGCATCCAGCTACAACACCGAAACATGTTCGCCTTAAAGGTACGTGCTTTATTAAGTTATTGCGCTCTTGTTCTACTTTGCAAATTACTTTGGAAATACCTTTTGGATTAGCGATAGGTTGTTTTATGAACAAATTCGATTTGTGATAGTTAATTATGGACTATAAATATTCAAATTATATGAAACTATAATCGTGCTCGGTGTAAAATAACACAATAGAATTTGTTGAACGTAAACTTTATGGTATTATTTATAATTATAACATTATATTTACTTCCTAACCGTTAATAAATATAATGGATATCCCAATAGCAGAAGAAGAGCTCACGAGCAGCATTATTGATACCAATACTCAACAATAAGCACAAAAAAATATTCGAAGCAAACATACCGTAATAGTTTTTTTTTGCTTTATTAAATACTGTGCTCACATAATTGATACTTACTGAAAACCACATACTGTCAACGGGATCTTAATTTAACCTCATGCTATGCGGAACTTTGTACTATTTGTATCTTTTGATTTCACATATTACAAAAAAATCATTCTGAGTTAATTACCAAGACTAAGAAATTAGTAAAATTATTATCTCTGAAATGTTCTAATATACCCGATTTTGCACAAGCGACGTGTTCTGCAATGTTATTGACCTTTCCTAATATGCGTAATAATATCCAGATCTGTAATTATCTCTACAATGTACAGTTAATTATAGGAATGGAATTTAAAGTCAGTTTACATGCAATTCAAATTGTATTTTTCCGAAAGACAGAAACTGTGTAAATAGAACATAATATAAACTGAAAAGATACGATAATAACGACTTAAATATAATAATTATTGTTCTTTAACACTATTCTAACGCAAATAAAGATTAAAATTCAATTTAATTTGTTTTATAAATGTGTTAATATTTCGCCCTAAATTTCGTCCGTGCCTTTGTTTCTAGATTGTAGCCACCCTCGCGGTAGTGTCGATGGCCCGTGCGGGTCACTTGGGCCAGTTCTTCAGTTCCCACGCCGGGAGCTTCAGTAACGCAGCGGCCTATAGCAGCGGGGCGGCATACAGCGGGGCGTACGGCGGCGCACACATCCCTATCTTGGGATACGAAAACATTCATAATGGCGACGGAAGTTACAGATACAGGTAAACATACATAGTATCACGCCTTTTTCCTTTTCAGGGGCAGGCAGCACACTCAAATTTCGCCATATGTCGGGGGGAGCTTATTGCGGATTACCAAGCAGAATATAAGAAACAGGTTATGCGGTTAAAATATTTTTGAAAAGGCAGATAATATTATTTAATACGGATTTGTCGTTTAAAGCATTAAAAAACAAGTTTTTAGCTCGTTAAGCCCTATAGAATCTACATACTTTGTTGGCTACAATGAAACTCAGAAATGTGCATTCTTACAAACAAACTACAAACTATTAAATAGTTATTCTAACTGATTTGTCTAAATTGAAACCTTTTAAGTTAATTAATACAACAATCAAGCAACCTAAAACCTAAAAGATTTTTTTTAATACATTATTCATTCCCATCGCTCTTTATTACAGCTATGAAACCGGCAACGGCATAGCAGCTCGTGAGAGCGGCGCCCCTCGCGCTGCCGGCCCCGAGGGCCCCGCTGTCACCGCTGAGGGAGGTTTCTCCTACCGCGCCCCCGATGGTCAGCAAGTCGACCTCGCCTACACCGCTGATGAGAACGGATTCCACCCCACCGGCTCCCACATCCCCACTCCTCCCCCAATCCCAGAGGCTATCCTGCGCTCTATTGAGTTCAACAGACAACATCCTTCTTCGTAAGTTTTTTTGACTTCGTATTCTTAAATATCACAGAAACGAAAAACCACATTTTACGATCCATAAGTACGTCATCCGAAACACTATAATTTAAAAAAAACTACTTTCTTTCCAGTGGCGACGGTTACTACAACGGTGGTATATTCCACCACAATGCTTACCACTACTAAGAAGTTTGGCTGATATCTGATTTGCAACTGACTGGCGTGTTAATGGTGTTTTGAATTTGCCATCTATTTATTACATTTTTGTTTGAAATTGTTAATTTTATATCAAGCTTTGTGAATTAAAGATATTCAAACGATTTATTTTGTCTTCTTTTGTGTAATATATAATTTAGGCAGAATAGTATGATCTGTCTAATCCGCTAAAAGAAAAGCATATATTCATTCCCCCTGGACACATGTAATTTCATTAATAGCTATTTCTTACGCCTTGCCAGAGAGAGAGAAAAAAAATTGCTATTTCTCACGCCTTGTCAGAGAGAGAGAAAAAAAAAGCTATTTCTCTACTGGCATAAATTATTGTATAAAAATTAATAAGTTTAGAAAATATTTTATTATTATTATTAAACGATTCTTAAAAAATGGTCAATACTGGTAGAACTCGAAATTAAAGTTAACGCGAAGCAGGTTATGATAGATAATCGATTACACTTTAGGCAATATATTTATCGAAGATAGTGGAGATGCTTGCGTAGTAATTAGTAATTGCTATTACTTTTTACTTAAGCAACATCTTATTAGACAACCTGTTCGCCTACTGGCATCGATACTAGTAATTATAGTGGGACGTTCAATGAAATTGAAAAAAGTCCGGAATAATTTTGAAAGCCATCGAAAAACGCCACCTCTGTCAACACTATATTTAGACGTCATAATTTTTTTTAATTAAAATGCTTACAATGTTTAGCCACTTACTACGCCCGGGCCTAGGATGTAAGAAAATACAATGCAAACTAAAATAATTTATTAATGAATATTTGTTACAGATTATAATTATTAACATTGTGTCTCTATTACTGGATGTGTACTTAGACTTGCTGGGGTATATATTATGATGTCACAAAATGTTTTACTTATGCAAACTATATTATGTGCGGCTCTGCCTGCTAGTAAGTTTTCCTGAAAAAGAGTCCCGTTTTATACTTTTCCACAATAAAATGGAACCCATACTTTAGGTAATACTTCTAGCAATACATTGATGGAACAATATTAAGTTTCATGCAATAGTTTCTGCGTGATACGCGTACAGAACAGACAGACAACACACAACGGCCCGACCTACTACGGGCTAAGTGCGGAAAAATGAGCCCCTCAACAAAGAATACAGACAGACAAAATGTTGAAAAATTGTTTTTTGGCTTCTGTAGCTCTCCCCCATACTAATTTTTCTTCAATATATATAATGCACAGACATCAGCCTGTTACAATATTATTATATATAAAGAATTGACATTACATAATTAATTGCACTTTGCAGTTGCGAAAATGGGGTAAATCAATAATTGCATTTTCTATAACGGTAAGTAAGAGCTAAGATGAGTTTAGCGTAGCTCGCATGACTGGGGTATTTTTTCTGACTTGTGAGAATATCGCAAACTAGATAAACTATGCTATGTACTATGAGTTATTTTGTCAGCCGTGCGAGCTTAGCTAAACTAAATTGACTTAGTTTTCAAAGAAAATACTTCCGCCCGAAAAAAGCATGATAAAATTTAAAATTGAACTAATTTTCGAAGGTAGGTAGATATTGTAACTTTGACTTTACGGATGAACAACACCTCAGTCCCCCCCGTGACCATGAAGGCTGCAAAGTCTTCGAAACGTCGGGAGAAAATAAAATACTAAAACCGCGATAGAATCCGAAGATTAGTTTAATTTCAATGTCTAACATTCGCGTAAACATAAGAAATCATCATGATAATAATGTTCGTTAAGTTTTTGCCAACATTTATTGGCATGCAAAAATAATAAGGCGTTTATAAATTTAATGGGCGTGTTATAAGTATGAGGAAGGTTTCATAATAGCACGAATTTATTTTATGTTCATTAACAAAATCCATTAAGGCACTTTTAAATAACATTACAGCTTTTCAATTAACAAGCTTTATATCATCATTTGCTGCGTTTAATAGATATTGGTTTACAGCATTAAAGTTTAAGTTATATGTTTTCTTTTTATAAAAAATAATTAAGGTATAGGTTTACAATACAATTCTTATAAGCAACTTATATCGGCAGTGAATTTTCAATTTTTGTGGTCTCTTTCCGGTAACTCTAACTTTTGGATAAAAAGCAAGCTTTGTAAATTAAGATGTATGAATGATGTGACATTGAATTTTTACTTATTCTAAAACCTAATAACGATAACGCACGACAAATCCTCGAACATTGGCTTGCACGACAGCCACGCCCAATGGGTACCGGGTTGCCGCGCGAGTCACTTTAAACATTGTCGCGTTCGTACACGAGCAAACCACTTTTTTTCGGTTTTTAAAAACCCGCCAAAGCATCAGGAAAATAAGTAGACAATTTTTGACAAACTTGTGTCGTACAGGATTGGTAATAATAGAATTCATTGTATGTAGCACGACTTTATTTTTTATTTATATGTTACACGTTCACAATGAGCTACATATTTCATTACTCATTAAATCGATATCACAGTCCTTGCGTATATTATGAGGTACGGTATACATATCCATAAACCGAGGATGAATGTGCATTTTCTAGTAGTGGTAACCATTACGCCCTCCATTGAAGGAACCAGAGCCGCTGTCCCTGGAAAAGAAACACTGGATGATAAATATTTTTAGTCGTTGTCACCTTCGCAACGTATTATGGAAAATAGCCAAATGGGCGGTTATAAAATCAATGTTAAACATTGATCACTTTCGATTGGTATTGAAAATTAAATGAGTAGTCTTTGTTAATTTATAACAATTAAAATTACCTATAAGTCTATTTTAGCCAATTACATATAAATTTTCAAACCAACCATAATGCCTAATAACCAGTGATACTCTATCAGCTTTTTAAGTCAATATTGCATCGTTTTAAAAAAGCTAAAAAAATATTCATAAATCGTCACTAAACACTGTCAAACAGGAAAGACAACACTAAAAAAGTCAAACAGACCGTCATTCTAGTATTCCGTAACTGAGAAATTTCATGTCATAGTCGAGATGTACGAGAAATCTCATATTTTTAAAGGTTACCAGATATTGCCGACCTTACTCAAAGAAAACCAGCTGGTGGAAGTCGCCAATGTATCAACTTACGAGGACGGATGTTGTCTATTAAACTCGATGGCTCGCTGGATAGCTTCTGGGATGGGCGGCGGCGTGGGCAGGTGCGAACCGACGGGATGAAACCCATTCTCATCCGCAGTGTAGGTCAGCGATATCTGCTGTCCATCTGGAGTGCGGTATGAGAAGCCACCTTCGGCTGTCACCGCGGGGCCTTCGGGTCCCTGCGCGCGCGGCGCTCCGCTCTCATGGGCTGATATACCGTTTGGCGTGTCATAGCTGGAAAAATGAAAATGATCTTTAACTGGTGTGAAATTACTGGTAAGTTACAAGAATATACATATTTAAATGTATAAGCACTTAAATAGAGGAAAGTTACGAATTATAAAACTTTTTTATAAGTGTACTTTTGGTAAATCTGTAATCTGTATCTGTTGTAAATTTTAGTAAATTTGTTTGTTCTATTTTTTATATGTCTGGATATTTTGCACCTTTTTAGCTTTATTCCTAACACAATTAAAATGAATCAACTTAAGCTGATGATTTTTTATGTTTACGCTACTGTTAGACATTAAAATAAAACTATTTACGGATTTGATCGCGGTTTTTTATATTATTTTCTTCCGACGTTTCGAAGACTGCAGCCTAATGGTCACGGGGTGGACTGTGGTGGTTGGTCATCTCAAGTCAAAGTTACAATATATTGGAACGTATATTATCATAAAATGTACATCAAATGTACTTTTTTCGAGAAGCAATTGTTACGTTGTATTTATAAAGTTTGTTAGGTCCGGTAACTCCAACCATTTATTACCCAAATGGTGCCATAATCGCTTACTATTAACCAAGTCGTCCAGGAGTTTTCCTCAATCACCCATTAAGCTGAAACAGTTTCCGGTACTCGTGTAGTGTATATTTAGTGCTTTTAAGTGAAATGCGAAGAAGCAATTAAAAAAATCGCTGGTCGCTACAACTTCAAAGACAATGAAAACCTTCCTCACTTAATATTTTACTTCGGCACGACATAACTAAGTGTTAAACTTTTGGACCAATTTTCTGAACTGTTATTGTATCCATTAACCTGAAATAGCTAGCAATAAATGGGTGAGATGACACCTCTGCCCGCCCCTGAAAAGGGATAAGCGTAATGCTGTGTCTTTAACAAAGTCTGATATTCTGTTTTATTTTGCCTATGTAATAAAATTGAGTAAGTGATAAGTTATGCTAAACCGTAATCAACTCATGGACAATAAATATCAATGACAGTTTCCGTCTATAAATCTCAAAATGTTTTGGGATCGTTATTTATTATTATCCCGAATAGTTCAGGTGAATGAATCACTTATTGAACTCTATCGGAAACGAATAAATTTCTGCTTAAAGAATTGTCAGTATAATTCCACTTTTGGCATAAATAATAGACATTGAAGATTGGGGAAAATCCTTTTAGGAATGTTACATCGTATTATGACAAACCCATCAATTGATTTCATGCTTATGTAATATTTCCCCTGGAACGCGGTCGTCTATTGCAAGCAGAAGTTTCAAAGCAATTAAAAATCGCACATTGACAAGGAATCTAGTTTTAAATTACATAACATAACATCACGCATTTATCCCCGAAGGGGTATGCAGAGGCGCAACTAGGGCACCCACTTTTCGCCAAGTATGTTCCGTCCCATGATGTGATAGGGGGCGAGCCTATCGCCATATCGGGCACAAATTCCAGACTCCGGGCTGATACTGAGCAGAAAAACCCAAATATCACTTTGCCCGACCCGGGATTCGAACCCAGGACCTCAAAGCACTATTGTACCGGACATGCAATACAACTACGCCACCGAGGCAGTCGCAGTCGCAGCCGAGTAGTTTTAAATTGCCTGTAAATTTATTCCAAACGAAGTTATAACATCTACTTACGTGAAATGTAAACTATGAACAGGGGTACGATTCCATTACTTAAATATAAACTTGTTCTGTACTATTTTTTAACGAATTGGACATTCCAGCATTGTCTGACGACACATAGGCGCCCCATGAAAATTAAACGTTATTTCAGCGCTAATGTGTTTTGCACCACATCAATATCATATTGCTCAATCCCTACGTGGATGTCGAATAAGTGCAGGAAGTTAATAGAGATGATGATGGATGTTATATAAATAGGTCAATTTCGTTTACATCTTAATAGATAATGAAAAACAAATGTATACCCATGTAGAGAGGGATACCATCCATAGGAAGCGATTCTGATCCCATTTACGGACACAATTCTAAACTCTGATTTGATACCGAGCAAAAATACCCATATCGCTAAATATGTATTTTTTTTTTATTTTATTTCTTTGAATGACGAGACGAGCTTTGCCGTTCGCCTGATGCTAAGCGATACGACCGCCCATAAACAGTAGAAACACCATTCAACACCTTGAATTACAAAATATTGTTTGGTATTCCTCTGCGCTCGCCATCCTGAGATATGAGGATGAGAATGAATATGTAAACTAATTCTCAGCTTAAACTAAATTGTCACATCAAGCTGTTGTTAAATTGGCTAATGATTCGCAACAAAGCTCACCTAAATCGATACGTTCCGTCGCCATTGTTGACATTTTCGAAGTGGAAAGGCGGCGAGCCTCCCGCTGGGCCGTTGAAGGCGCTCGCGCTGGCTGGTGCGTACCCTTGTGGCACCAGGTGGTCGAGCCGCTCCCCACTCACGGCCACAAGGAAGGCCACCGCTACAGATAAGGCCTGAAAATGTAACATGGGTAATGTCTGATGAAATGTATACATCAACTAATCGTCACACAAACTTTAGACTAAATAAAAAAAGAAAAAGTATTACAATTTTATATGTTATATGTTTTCTTAATTTCGATTATGCTCACCAAGCAAATACAAATTGTATACGATATTAAATACTTAATGGTATCCCAAGGTACAGGCATGGCTTAGTTGGGGTACCCCTGATAAACACTTCATTTTTGTTTTTAGTACCTATATATTTTTCTTAAACCACTGTTTGTAACTGTAAAACACATTATGTAATTTTTCAATAAAACTTATTATTATTATTAACTAAAATATGTTTACACAACATTTATTGAATCTCTTTTAAGAAAACAGGCCCGTGATTAAAATAATTTGTTGTTAAATCTGACAACTAATAAATTACAAATAACGAGAAGATCCCTTACAACTGAGTGTCATTGTTGTCAGGTATTTACAGAAGCATTAAATCAAGTGTTATGTAATATTTAAGTGAATAAAACGATAATTTTCGTTTACTTAAACGCTCCATTATAGATTTAAATAATTTTGTTATGGGGTATTATGTTGTTTTCATATTTACAAACACTTTATCGCGATGACGAATCTCTATTTTATGAGCACACAACAATATAAAGTGCAGTTAGTTGTATGAAATTATATCTGAGTACAGTAAATCAACCGCGGAATGAAACTGACGTCATTTGTAATCTAGACCGAAAGAAAATAAGCAAAACAGCCAAGATATTAAACTGATTAGAACAATACACATTACGAGTGTCTTGTACTAGCCTAAAGGCTGCGTATTGTGCTAGGTTTTTATGAAGCAATTCCTTACCAGTTTCGACATAACTAGAATCGTCGTTGCAGATGGAGCGTGTGCGATTTGCGAGCGGTGTCGAAGACCAAGTACAGAATGCGGGGATGTTCACGTTTTATATCCGAATAGGTTGCCCTTTCGGTGGGTTGCCTCACCTTGCCCGTATTGTCGGTGCTTAGGTTATTGTGGTGCAAATTATGAGAGCTCATGTCTTTAGATTATGGTACTGTCTGAAATTGATCCCCGTTCTGGATTAAAGACTGTTATCAAGAATTGCAAATGGTCAACTATGAGAGGTTATTGCGTTTGCACGAATTTCGAACTTTCGTCTGTTGGTCACGGGTCTACGGGTACTTTATTCAAATTAATACGAAACAAATTATGTACGTTTCTTGAAAGAATAAAAGTTAAATGTAAAATGTACAAGGAACTTCCTCGTAGATTTAAGACTGCAAAATAGAGTGTTAAGAGATGTCATCGCTCTGTGCTCTATACTTACCACCAGGAGCGTGGAACTCTGTTGCTTCTTAAAGTATAAAAAAACAAAATATCGCACCATTCAGGCTAATGTCTCAAAACACTGAGTTATCTCCAAAAGAATCTTCAATAAAATAACATGGGAAATTAGCGTGCCCAAGAATCCCACAATGATATTTATGCTCTTTAATCGAAATGCCAGCTTGTAGGTGATACCTAAGTTCACTTAATGACGTCATACCTTCTAATTGATACCTCGCAACTCTTCTCAATCTTTACTTTCCTTAGGATCGTACCTTATCATCATAGTGCTGTAAAAAAGTTCACATATTTTCGTAATAAAATATAATTTCATGAGATAACTGCTGGGATCTATGTATTGTTGATTTATATCTTGTGATAAATATCATATTAGCTATTAAACATTGGTAAAAATTCCAGAAACGATGGTACGACATAAACTCATACGTCACCTTCTTAGTATTTTTATTCGAGTTTTTATGGTGGTAATATCTTAATCTTGCCATTCATAATCATCCTAGCAATTATTGGCTAAATTATCCCATTACTGTATACGGGCATACTATACCGTCAGAAGGGTTCCCAACTACCACATTGATTTATAGCGAATTGATAGACTTCAAAACTTTAAAAAGTGTTTTACAAAATAAAAGTACCTTACAAAATACTTTTTCCTAAAATATTTAATATTATTACGATTTTGTCCGTGTTATCTTCTTTTTGTTTGTCTTAATAAATGCGTTCTACATATATTTGATACAATAAATGTTTTAAAATATACGCACATTACGTACAATTATTTATAGAAATACTCTCAAAAATGTTTAAGAGTATATAATGTATGCGTTTTCTAGCATTTTCATACACCGTTATAGCAAGCGCTAATTAATTAACATTATACTATAATATACACATAACACGAAGTCAAGGTGCGTGTCCATTCCACTCCCGCACTTATCACTGCTTAGTGATAACTTTGACACAAAAATACTTCGTGCTGGTACACCTTTATTATACCTTATAGAGCTTATTACACCTTTATTATAATAATTATTGTATTATGATTAAAAGTGATCTTACTCGATTTTAAATTTATTTATGTCCATAATACATCTTGAATTTTTTTGGAAGTGTGGGTGTTTTTGAGACATGTATATTACTTAACATCACGTGTCCCATCTATGCATTTCCTAGTTTCTGCAACACATAAAATCTTATCGAAATATACATTTGTCTCGCCTAACGGCAGTATCGAATTTATACTTCCCTTAAGAATGGGCCGCTCAGTTTGTGCCGCCTCGCATGTCCTGGGTGCCTATTTTGCGGTAGCAAAAAGAAGGTTCCCGATTGCAAATATACGGCCCTCTAGGCCGCGCCCTTTATGGCCTTTTGACAAAACCGGCACTCCTCAGAGGCTAAATATAATCCCTAGTGAAAATTTCATACAAAAAAAAACCTAACTGTAAACGTCAATTTGATAGATTAACTTTTAGAGTGTAATTGTGTCTATAGTGTAGGAGATATAAATTCAAGATATATTGGCGGATCTATCTTTTGCTGCATTTGTCGACTATAACCACGTAAAAAAACTCGGAATATGTTAACCGATCTCATTAGTTAAGAATTTTTTGTTATTTTTTTATAAATATTACCGTTTTGTACAGAATATTTCTGAGTGGAAATTTCTGAGTCAAAAAACGTTCGGATTCATATTTTGCAATAATTATGGTGTTTTAAAATAAGTAGAGATGTCCAACTACTAGTGGGAATGACAGCTCGTATATAGAAGTAACTCGGGTGCCGCACCATAGATAGAATTGTGTTCAGTTAGCTACAAAGAGGTCACTGCACTACTTTCTAAGTACAGTGTTTTAATCATTATTGAATCGTCACTAGTAATTATTATATTGATATGTCCATTATTCAAATTGCCGACACTTCTATCTTGTTTGGTATGGCTCGCGGCTCCGACAGCGTGAAAAAGTTTTTCCGGGGTGAATGAACGGAGCTTTTGGCCATCCCAGGGTCTCAAACTATCTCCATAGCAAATTTCATCGAAATCTGTTGCTTAGTTTTTAGGTTTCTCACGTCCAGAGATACAGAAGGATGCGGCGGGGAACTTTGTCTTATAACATATTTTTTTAGAACTTTTTAAGGGAAACAAAATCATCATACGTATTTGTTGCGCAGCTTTAACCATTTACTCAACGCACGCAACAAAAGCAAAAAGAATATATTTTACCCGTTTTCGCAAATTTTTTTATTAATGCTCCGGTCCTATTGGTCATAGCATGATATTATGGCTATAGCTTTCCTCGATTAATAGACTATCCAACACTAAAAAAAAATTCAATTCGAACCTATAGTTCTTGAGGTCAGTGCGTTCAAATAAACAAACAAATATAGATAACTATTGCTAATTGAGTTTACTACTTACTTCTTACTAATGTAGGACAAGTTATTAGAGCCAAAGCTAAAATAACCATATCTATTACAAATTACAATTAAAATAATACATCTACCGCTGGCGCTTATAAATTGAGCATTAAAATATTTCGCGAACGCGGCACTGATGGCCCGCGAGCTCCGCCCTGCAACATGCCAATCCTCAACTCGATATAAACCATATCAAACGATATTAAACATTATAATATAAGCCGAAGAGTCCATCTCAATTGAAACGCAAGAACAATTCAAATATCATTTCAATTCTATAAACAATTGTAGGAAAACCGCGGGGCATCCAAAATTCTGTCACGATCACTTAAGATTTATTCACACGTTTACATGTGTTTCCTCACTTCACAACATGATAGTGTGGAAGCGAGTAGTGTACTTAATAGTAATTTTATTAATGGATAGTAATTTAACGATTCTTAATGATTTTAATGAACTAAATTTAGTAAATTGGTTGATTTCTAGGTAGGGTAAACAAAATATAATATTATATGAGTTTCCCATGTCATAATAATTACATGAATGTTTCAGGAATTTTGCTCACCACCTAACCATGGGATGAACATAAAGTTGCTGAAAGTTAAGTCTTTTGATGCTTGTGCAGCATAGAAGGTCATCTAAAGTTAAAGCTCGAATAATCATTGGCCATTATTGTATAACAAGTATTCAGTACAGTCTACCATTCTTTCAACTAATTATTTAAAACTTAACAAACATTGCAAATAATAAAGCGAGACGATAATGTAACATATCCAATGCACTCTGAAGCAAAATTATTTCAGAAAATGAAGACATCCGTATAATAAAATCGAATCGATTTAACTTAGCAATTGGTTAGAAATATGTTGTTGGCGCATACTTGTTACGAGGTCACAAATCGGGCGCGGAATTCAAATCGCTATATAAATGCCCCATCCGTGCCAACAACGATTTGTATCTTGTATAATTTAACCAAGACCTTTTGTTCGTGCCCTACTACAAGTACAAATGCCAGGTTAAAGAAAATATACCTGTATTTGTTATATATATGTATACGTAAAAAAACTTTATTTTGAATAGTATGGCCACTGTGCACAATACCACTTCTATGGTCTAGCAGCGAACATAGGTTGTGTACTGGGAGGTCCTGAATTTAGATCCCAGGTCGAAACACACATAGTTTAAGACTGACGAAGTCCCTCTAAATAAAGATTAAAAAAAACTTTATTAGGATTGGATGTTACAGAACAAATTAACGTTAGGCAGGAGGCATCGTAAAACACTCTTCGCTTCTACACCTGTGTTTTCTGTGTTACGATGAGTCAACTCCACGTAATGAGACAGTGTTGTAGTAGTCAGTTCATTTTAAAGAAAACTGGCTTACAGAAAACCGTCTAAAATTGGTAACTTTCTTGTAGCTTCTCGAAGATAGCCTGAGGTCTAAAAAATCCCCTTCTCACGGTAATTTCTAAACTGTACATAACGTTACCGTACTCTCGAACGGAAATCCTGGATCGCGGTTGCGGTGTTTGTTTCATTATCATCATCATTTCAGCCGGGAATCATCCACTGCTGGACCATAGGCCAGCATTGAGCGCCATAGGGACCGGTTCTGGGCCGCCCTCATCCATCGGACTCCGGCGACCCTCACCAAGTCGTCGGTCCATCTCGTGGGGGGCCTGCCTACGCTGCGTCTCCCGGTACGTGTTCGTCGCTCCAGAACTTTTCCGCCCCAACCAAAGTAACCGACATCGCCCTTATAGTTGCGAAACTCCAGTGGCAGTGAGCAGGGCACATAGCTCATAGAACTGATGTTTGGTTGTCGTTTTGCAAATATAGGAGTTCCGTGGCCTCTGGGCGCCGAACTCCAGCCAACGCTCGTACGACTTATATCTTACTTTCCCGTTTACAAATACTTGTGCAGGTTCAAATAAAACCAATATTATATGAATATACCATAGACATTGTCGTCAAATATTCAACGAACAATTTCACAAATCTGCTTAGCGTCAGCAGCTTAAGGGATTAATGGGAAATAGAATATGCACTTAATTATTAACATTAATATAATTTTCTAGCTGTTACTCGCCGTCTGATGGATAAAAGTCCCATTGTATTATTTTCTAAGGAAAATGTACCCTGTACTATGTTAATTCAAGATGTGGTTTATCCTTATACTAAATTTCATCCGAACCAGCTCAGCAGTTTTTACGTTTTCTTCTAAAATGCAAACATTTTCACAAGCTTTCATATAATAATATTGCTCGCAGCTCTGCTCGCTTGAAAAAGTTTTTCCCGGATAAATGTCCCGCTTTATATTTTCCCGCGAGAAAAAGTAGCCTATAACACTCAGGAAGGAGTACCTACTTAATGTAGCATCCTATCTGCGTAAAAAAAACAAAATCCGTTCATTAGTTCCTGAGATTAGCGCGTTCAAACAAACTCTTCAGCTTTATATATTAGTATAAATTAGCAAGGACACTTCTGATTGAAACTGACAATGATTTCAGTGCATGCGAAATGAATAGAATACTATTATTGTGACATAAAAATTCGCTTCAGCACAGATCAACAACTCTAAATCTTATCTTAAGCCTAATAATATTATAAGTGCGAAAGATTGTGAAAGTGTTTTTACGTATGTCTGAAGTAAACAAACAAATATGTCTTTCCTGGATTAATACATATATAAATTTTTATCCCGGTAATTTTTTCTCATGGAACATAAAGGAACTTTTTAAAATAAATGGCACTGGCATCTACAAGTTATAAAATAAAACGCTACAGTTTTTGAGAAACTTTTATAGGGCAAAAGGCTTTTTAAACGGGCGAAGCCGCGAGCAACATGTATACATGTTCGATGAAACATATTACCCGGCACACTCTAAACGCTTTCTAATATCAACGCCCTGGGTTTGATTACCCCTTCAGCAGTTAGGTTGAAGTCAAGAAGACCAGCCATAAAAACTAAGTAAAAATCGTGTCTTACATATGAGGGCAGAAAATACTACTCCACTTAATTTGGGTATTTTCTTGTATTTTTTTACGCAAATACCTAATAATTAAACGAAGCCGAATTTAATAGCAAGAATGACTTTAATATTGTACAAGAATTTTAACATTTCAACAAATCTTTACGAATAAACTTTATTGCATACACTGCGTAGAAAGTACAAATATTTTTTAAAAATACGTATAACATTGGTTCTAAACATGATATCTGACCCGTGATTCACTGATGACGTAGCCAAATATTTGCCACGAACTCTCATTAATTCCGAAGTTAACACTACAGTAATTGTTACACTAATTGTTGCAGGCACTTGCTCCGTTGTTGCTGCACTGTTGATTCGCCAGGCATTCTGCCAAAGCCAAACATCTATGCAATAAAACAAAATCTAATCGACCAAAGACGATGCGTGGAACTTTTCGATCGGTCAATCGTATTAATGCGTGACGCACGCGCAATATTGCCGAGCGCTTGATGTCGATAAAAAAACAAGGAAGCTTCATGTAGGTGGTACTAGCAGTAACTTGCGGTTACGCGCATTCACTCAGTGGCATATAAACAAAAGAGTTAGTGTAAACCATAAACAACGGAGTCATATCAAACTTGCCTTACGTTTTATTCAACAGTTTTAGATCTAGAAGTTCATTGCTTTCTGCGTAATGTGTTTAAGACTTTCGATGAATTTTACTATCTTTTACTGGTGAGTACTAAAACTTTTAAGTTTTCTAGACAGCAACTTCAGCAACATTCGTTTGCCTGCGTGCCTAATCACTTGTTAAGATACTTTTTATAGTTCCGTATAATCAAAATTTTTGTTGACAAAAAATCTATTAACTTTAGTTTACGGCCAGTGTTAAAATCCAAAAAAGCCTTTTTGTGGAAAAATAATTAGTTCGTTGAATTATTTATGCATCGTTCTCACGGCTTATTATTATGGACACGGAACATTCGTCACGCACCTGACGAGCACTAGATCGCGATTTCCACAAAAGCTGATCTTTAACCTCGACTTATTGTCCATTTATGTCGTGTTGTCTTCATTTTTCCCTGTATGTACCTACCTGGCATAGAATTGTTCTAATTAAACGAATAAAACATGTTCAAAAACATTTAATTATTTAGCGGATCGGACGACTATAAAGTCTATTTTTATGGCGTTTGCACTGGCTTAGTGCCGTAGTATATATTATGATACGCTCAGGTCTTGGGTTCGCTCCCCAGGTTATGAAAATTCTATCGGATTTTTCCACCCAATATCAACCCGAAGTTTGAAATATGTGCCCAATATAGTGATGGACTCGCCCCCTATCACATCATGGGACGGAATACACACGACGAAAAATGGGTGTGCAGTGTACATCAGTTACGGCTCTGCCTATCCTTCGGGATGGAGGTGTGAGAGTATATGTATGTATGATTGTTCTGTACCATTTGAACACTTGCATGAAAGTTAATAATAGTTATTATTACTATGTGTGTGGAGGAAAGAAAATGAAACATTACGTACCTATGAATCTACCCATTATAAGGTTGTTTGTTTATCTTTCATCTGTTGTAGACTTATTTGAATCTCTTTGTTTCAGAACACAATGTCACTCCAGCGAGAGAAGTTTTAATTTCAACGCAAATTAAAATTTTCTTTTGTTACCTTTCTAGAAAAGATTGTATTTTACGACAATTAAGTCTTTAACAATACATAACATTAGCATAGATTGGTTTTTGTAAGTCGTAGAAATTTAAAATAGAACAATTAGAAATAAATATAATGTATTTTAGTAAATATTAAATAATAATAAATTCCCTAATAGGTACCCTTTAGAACATAATGTGATTAATTTATGTTAAAAATATATAATATTATTTAACATCAAATTATAGTATATATTATATCCAATGAGCACCTGTCAAAAATTAAACATTAAGATTTATTAAAATAAAACCTCCACTAATTAAGTACAATTGGTAAATTCCCCACAACCAATTATACTACATGAGTAACGTAGATGGATACCGAATGCTGCGCGAATGTGCGCCTTATTTACATCGGATTGGTTGGAGTGATATTATTCCAGGAACACATTTGGGTCGATGAGATGATGCATATGGGACGAAGGTCGCTCCCGTGCTTGTTCGACAGAGTGTCTGCGGTTGTTTGGATATGCGTCAACTATTGGCTACGAGCCCTACGCACCACCACGTGTTTTACAAACAAACTTATACAAGTGTGTTTTACACAGTACATATTAGATGTTTTTCAGAAGGTAAACAAACGAGTGGTTATATTGCTGCTGGGCTAAAGTCGATCTCCGGGGTGTATTATCTGCCCAGAGTGCCCAGTGCCCAACCTTGGGATTAAAATTTATGCCCGATACAGCAATTGAATCGCTCCCTATCATCATGGGACGGAATAAGGGTGGCAAAAACAAGTGTACTAATTGCACTTCTGCCTACTCCTTCAGGAATTAAAGATGTGAGCATATGTATGTAAGTGCGTACTCAACATTATAAATTGAATGAATCCCTCATAGCCTTATTTCGGCCACAGCGGCCAATTTTAACGAAGATTAGCCAGGTACGCCGAAGATATTATAGTACATAAGTGGTTATGCAATACACAGGTACACTCTCTGTTCCATTACTCTCATAGTTTGCTGAGAGGGATCAAGCACAGGACCAACGGCTTTACGTAGTTTCCGAAGCACGGGGGTATCATATCGCTAACTTCCTGACTCCGAGCTGCGACTGAGTAATTTGTTAAATAGACAAGTAGGAATATCACCTGTTAAGACCAACTTTAGAAAATAGGGATTAGGGAAGGAGAAAGGATTTATGAGTGGACTGCGGCTGCGATTGTGGCTATCTAGCCACAATCGCAGCCGCAGTCCACGAAAGCGAGATCGCTTTCCCCGCAAAAGGTTATAGTAAATCTGCCATTTCAGCCCGGTTTTCGGTGAAACAATAGCATTAATCCGGACGTGCTGGCCGTTCATATTGCGGAGAAAATCGGATGCACCTTGCAGTATGCCTCTGCCATCAACATACTTTTTTTGCTCCCAATCTACATCTATGAATCATGAGATGCACGCCTTTAGTTAAACTTGGACCCGGGAATACAGTACCAGATTATTATTCCTTTTTTTTAAATAAACAAGCATTGCATTAGAAGGCGAAAATACGCAGTAAAACTTTTACTACTAAAGATTTTGAAAGATTATATTTATTGGAAATATGTCAGTGATTGTTTATCAGTCACTTTGTACATAGTGCAGTACACAAACCATCAAGCCTCGATCGCGGTTTCCATTTCGTTAATAAAAGACCTATTGTGTACTTTCAATACTTAAGGGTCAACCAAACGATTTCCCTACTTATTTCGTAGGCTCCATGTCATAGCGAGCAGCATGTAACAAATGGCTCCAATATTTTACCCGCGTAGACACGAATGGGTGCGTGGAGATGAAAACTGGGATAAAACTCTACCTAAACATGCTATTAGCGAAAGGGGAAGTAGGGGATTTCGTCCATAGTAATGTCAATTCTTAACATAGATTTTAAATGTAGAACAATAATTAAATTGTAAACAATTGCTTTAAAAATAATATAAATAAACTATTATACAAATGAAAATAAGATTAATCCAGTCTTTTGGTTGTGCCTATTATAAAGAAATGAACATGTAATGTATGTAGTGTAAAAGGTGTGTGTGTATCAAAAACGTCTGGCTAACGAGGAAACATTATTTACTTATTACCCAAGTACTATATATAAAAATCAGTTTTTATACTATAACGTAAATAAAATTATAACTTCATGAACATTAAGGGTGTCTGGCAAGGGATTGCCACGATGTTAAGTGTCTGTCAATGAATAACGTGATTTTTAATAATTTTCTGAAGGTAATACCATAAAATCTCATTTTATTATTTGATGCAACTAAATCGGTATTTTACACACCTTTAGTACCGTGTACCTGCCAAAGCCACTGTAGCCCAAACTTCATAATGGCCCATCGTTGTTACCTGTGTTGGGAGCATGCGCTGACAAACTTTCAGCTTTTATAAAATAACGAAGGTCTGGGATTCACGGGCTCTTGCTCTAATAGTAAAATAAAACAGTAGAAGAGACCAATAATTATCTCAAATCCCAAATTTGTTGTTGATACATAAGTATGATGTATTTACTAAGTGTGGTGGTCCTATAAATCCAATCAATAATAATCTCTCATTACGAGAAGTAATACACCCTAAGCGCGGGATTTTCCCACATTGGCTTTATATTATGTACAATTTTAAGTTTCATTATAATTTTTATTCTTGCATATCTCCTATGCGTTATATCAGATAAAACGTTTTTTGTACATTATGACTTTAAGACATCTGATTTGCTATTTGTAACCCGTGCAAACAAAAGATTATTCATAATTTTTCATGCGATTAATGTCATTGACTTGGAAGTTACTAAGTTAAACCTCGTGGGGATATTATTATGTCTTCACGTATATGTACATTTCCCAATACAAATGTATAATATTAGTCATCCAAAGAAGTGTTTCTATCCTGCATTATATAACCCGAAATTTATTGGAAACCAATAGTTAACCAACTTGAGAATCCTTTCATCCAATTCTAGAAATTAAAAGTTACCTACATGATGCTTTTTAGAGTGTGGCGATATACTTCTAAATGGCCAGGAAACGCATTGAAATCAGGTACTGTCCATATATATGCTATAAATATATACCAATCTGTCTAGTGAAGAAGCGCAGAGATTGACGAAATCAAAAAACGTCTGGTACATAGGCCTCTGTTTTGAAATTTATACACATATTACTACAAAACTCTTGTTAAACTCAACTTGAAATCTTAACCGAACGAATTTATCCAAAACATTATAGCGTAGTAGTGATATGAAGCGTTTTGGCCGATCTCCAATAAAACAATCAGGCGTAACGAATTAAAGTATACAAACACAAAGTAAAATTTATTGTACCCCATCCAGACGCGGTTTTTACATACCTACATCTCTTATTTCATTTAATGTATACCGTTTCTTTGGTTTGTTTTATCTGCCATACTTGCCAATGTGTACTCGAACTTCAAATGTTTATTGCATCTGGCGATTGGTTCAAAACATGTCATTTATCTCATTGCAAGCGTGTAGTACTGTTAATGTCTATTTCGAATCCCGTCAAACATGTTGTTAAGGGAATTAACATTTTAATTTCATTGCTAGCTCGCTTTGAGTCTTGTTATTCAGATAGCAACAGGTTAATGATGCGGTCGCTGTGCCCCAGTGATTTGCGTGCAGACTGCAAAGCCTTATTAATCGTCGTGTTTAATGAAAAGGTATCCTCAAGTGTTGCGTACGATAGTAAAACCTTATTTTTAGTAATTTTTAATAAGTAGTTACTATATTAAAAATGATACTACGATTATTCCAGCCAATACGAGTAGGTACGTATAATCAACATATTACAGGTTATACGAAGTGATTTCAAAACAACTACTCAAATGAGTACGCGCCGCTTCTGATATATCCAGTAAGTAGGTATTTACAATGGCTGGTTCTTAATACATGAGCTGTTTTTAATTGCGAGTTCTGAGAGTAACTTCTATTGTCAGTGAATAGACTACTAAAGAGCTATTGAAAGCAATTGCTCTCTAGGAGTCTGTTTGGCTTATGTCAACAAAACAATAACCTAATAAGATATTAGGTTATAATCTAAGTTCTTATTATAAGTAAATATTTAAGTAAACCGTTGGAAAATACCATCAAGGATGATCACAATTGTCGGCGATATACCTTAAAAAAAATATACCTAAATTATTGAAAACCTATTTTTTATAATCTAGCTTTACGCAAACAAATTTTCCTCCGCCCTTAAATACTGTCCCACAATAATAAAAACCTTATAACGAATTTACATTCTCATGACCTTAAAGCCCTTACTGGCTGCCTTTATTATCTAACAAGGAATATGTCACCGACACAGGCCAATGATATTCTGAGAACGTGATCAAGCGTTGTGACATTTCTTAAGTTTCGACACATTCTGAAATTCCCACGGCTGTACTCTTTATATTCGGTAAGAAAATCTAATTGATTATAATGAAATTGCTTACTTTACATGCAACAACGTGAAGATATAAAAACTTGCCATATTTCGAATGTTATCCGGTTTTAAATTATTTAAAAGTAAATGCATTCTGTAAACACAATACTATTGAATAAATTGCAATTAAAGCCGGTATAGGTCAAGATGATTCTGAATGTGCAATTATCGAATCCTTGTCTATACCTTCTGAAATGGAATATGTAAATCCACATATTTTACTCATGACCCATGTTTGCAGTCTAAAATTAACTGTTTATATTCGAGTGATAAAATAAATCCTTTTTTAGAATTTGTTACTCAGCAATGTTTCCGCCTTTCTGTCATCCTTCTTAGTATCAATCATGTTTACTATTAGGTGGTTAAAGATAGCCTTGATATCCTGCAATTTTTCCCTTTTTTATATATATTTTTTTACAAGACAAAACGCACTCACTATCTGGTGCAGAAGGGTCAAATTGAATGTCTGACGAGAGATGATTACCCCTCGGCAGTCGACACAATTACGCCAGCCTGTTGGAACCGAATATACACAGGCTTATCCCAGAACGCGACACACTTACGTGGACCACTATGGCGGTTTTTAACATCTTGAGTGTAGCGAAAGCTACCCGAGGGGATATAAAATATATCCTACCACCAGCAAATCAATAAATTCTATAATGGCCAGACGTCTAATGTAATTCATCCAAGTATGAAGTACCTTAGCGTTTTTAGTTGTTCTGTTTCTTACATAATTCTCCCATTATAGAGTTACCTAATGAAATCGTAGTCAAATTATGTTACCAGATTAAACAAAAGATGTATAGTCAATAGTGTCAAATATATAATTTTAATAGCCTTAAAAACAGTTAAAATATTTAATTAATTGTTTCCTCATCATGTTGTTGACCAATGCAAAATGATTTCCAAAAAAGTTCTTAAATTCTTACACTAACGAAACAAATGCTCTAAAGCTAAATAGTCCATTGAAATGTTACATTTTTTAGGCCTTACCTTGCGTTTTTTAGAGGACGCAATTTTATTTTTTTGAAGTGTAGGGGGGGTCAGTCTAAAGCTAAAACCAAGTTTGTGGGGTCGCCACCCTTGTCCCACGGCCGCCATCTTGAAAATAGGGGTTGAAATGGTTTTACGATTTATCTCTTAAACTATTTATCTGACAAAAAAAATGTATAAACACTTTTTGTTGCAAATTAAATTCTCTACAACTTTAGTTTAGTAACTTTTGTCGTAGAACTATAAATAAAAACTTATAAGCGAAAATGTTAAGAAATTCAATGTTAAGCAATGTCCATTGCAACGTCATCAGAACGTGTGTTTATAAGGTTCATAATACTCTTTTGTACTCATTAATACCCAAATACCCAAGGGACAATTAGGGAACAAAAGAACATCTGCCTGCTATTATTATTATTATTTCTAACCTCTCTTATTGTAAGAATAGCTGATAATATTGTGTTGAAGTTGTTGTTCAACTTATATCTTTTAGTTGTGCTACATATTTCTGTACGTGCGAATGTATTTTATTTTGTTTTTAATTCTGCAGACGATTTCGAATGATTTTAGACACGATTTTAACTTTAGTGAAAACTACTTTTTTTTATTAGCATTTTGACTTTTAAAAGACTTTTAAAAGTCAAAATGCTAATGAAAACTTCTACTTAGGACAACTTCAACACAATATTATCAGCTATTCTTACAATAAGAGAGGTTAGAAATAATAATAATAATAGCAGGCAGATGTTCTTTTGTTCCCTAATGGTCCCTTGGGTATTTGGGTATTAATGAGTACAAAAAAGTATTATGAACTTTATAAACACACGTTCTGATGACGTTGCAATGGACATTGCTTAACATTGAATTTCTTAACATTTTCGCTTATAACTTTTTATTTATAGTTTTACGACAAAAGTTACTAAACCAAAGTTGTAGAGAATTTAATTTGCAACAAAAATGTTTATACATTTTTTGTCAGATAAATAGTTTAAGAGATACATCGTAAAACCATTTCAACCCCTATTTTCAAGATGGCGGCCGTGGGACAAGGGTGGCGACCCCACAAACTTGGTGTTAGCTTTAGACTGACCCCCCCTACACTTCAAAAAAATAAAATTGCGTCCTCTAAAAAACGCAACCCCAAATGTAACTTTTCAATGGACTAAAATGCCATACAGAACTTGTAAAACGCTAACATTTTAAAGCGTCAATATCGACGTCTCACCTTGACATGCCATTTCGGCGCCGCGTCATGATATAACTGACTCCTTGATTTACTGACATGTAATATTTTCTTATGACACAACTTTACGGTTTATCGAAGCCCAGAGTTGATGAGTAATAAATATAAAGTTGAGAAATGTTTTATAATTTTTGGTTGAATGTTCGGAGTTACGTTGAAAATATTTGATATAAGTATCTGAATCTGAAAGATTTAATATAAATTCCTTACCTAATTCGTAATAAATTAAGAATAATTATTATGAATAAACATAACATACACAAATTATTCATAAATATTGTTTTACAGTTGTATATAAACTCAAAGTTAAATCCTTATGTAGCCTATAATGCTTTTTTTCTACGTGCCTTCCCCCACAGCAATGTCGAGATCGGCACAATTCGCATTTCCTCGTAACTGTAGAGCATAATTATTTCTCGCCCGCTTGACATCAACCCCGTCTGAAAAATTAGATAAACAATACCCTAAAGGCAAAAACAAAATTTGACTCCCTACATTTTTCACTGTATAGCTTACTTATTCTTACTGTTATTATCATGACGTGACAAATTAAGGTGGTAGCTCAAGGTCCATTTTCATACATTTTGTTTCGGCTTTAATCTGGGTAACTAAACAAGTATTGGCAAGTAAAGAATTTAAATTCACGTCTAGTTCACGTCAAATTTAATATGACGAAATTTTAAAGGCCGAGATATCCATGATTATTAATTATTTTTACATTTTTCTTTCAACTGCGAGAACTAATCACTAACTAGACGTGAATTTAAATTCTTTACTTGCCAATACTTGTTTAGTTACCCAGATTAAAGCCGAAACAAAATGTATGAAAATGGACCTTGAGCTACCACCTTAACTAAATTGAGACTATTAAATTACACATGACGATGAAAAAAATATCGTCCATTTTATTTCTTTTATTAACAGCAATCTGGCCATACCATTAAATATCCTATACAAGTTATACTACACAAAGTTCACTGTTGAATCTGTTTATAGATAAGGCAGACACCACGACACGGTCTTATGTCGTCGAAACAAGAATTGAACCAACCAGATAAATCTTTAACTTAAAGGCTACATTTCTACAGTCAACGTACAAAATAAGAGAATGTATTTTGTATTAAAGTTGATTTTATGTAACATAATTATTAAATAAAAGAAATCGTTTTTTTTTTTGGTAATATACAACGATTTTAACTTCCGTTTTTAAACTGTAACAAACTTATACCTAATAGACAAACAAACAATATTATTTTACAATTATCTATAGCAAAGAAAATTTAAAAACCAAAGACTAACTTTCCCATCTTACAATCAGACGCCAATGCCATTGGAATAGAATGCTCTAAAGGGTTATTATAGCACTTTAAGAAGTGTTACAAGAAAGGAAAGGTCTACTCCACGTGTTGGTTTGCTGAGTGGCGCGACATTGTCAAGGCCGTGGCCGGCGCCATGCGCGGGCGCATGCCGCATCTCCGCACGCGATCTGATCACACGGGACGATTTCATAGAAAGTAGTTTTTGTTTATTTTGCTTTTGCCTCATAAATGACACAAAATAAAATATTTGCTTTTGCAGTAGTAGAAAATATTTTCATAGGGCATCTTAAATCTTTAAAAACATTTGAGAATCTTTTCTGTGCTAATTATAGTTAAGTATCCTCTTATCTATGATGGCTATTTGCATTGCGAGCTAGTAGCTACCCTAATTATAAGCATAACTACTGTTCATAAATAAGGAACTTGGAATTACAATATGCGGCACTGTTCTAGACTTTCCTCACCACCATAAGATATTGAATATTCTGTCTCAAAATGTCTATTAATTAAACTGGCTAGAATATCCATAAACCCGCAATTCAACAGTGCTTGTGGATTGCTGATTGACGGCAGAAATACACAACTTATCGTCGGCTTTAACCCTGACTAGCCATTTTGAAAAGGTAATACAGCTTTTGCAGTGAATGTTATTTATTAAAAATATGTTGTATTAATCAGGTGCGGCATTCAATCTAGTTCAAAGTTAGATAACCGATTCCTATCTTATGAATCGCGGATATGGTCCTCAATGATGTCCCCGAAAACATTCCGCATAGTGTAAGCGACGATGCAACAGCTTACATAAGCGGCGAATGCATTGCGCAAGCGTGTCCGGGTACCGTAACGGTGCGCGGACAATCCGGAATGCCGCCGATTTGACGCGCGTTGGCTCATCGCATAACCCATTTATTGCCGCTTGAAGGTCGTCGAGAATGTGGACACGGCCTTATCATACGATAAAGTAAAATTGTATTGATTGGTAGGTTTCTCGACTTCATGATAGTAATCATGGAGTAGCCCAAGAGTTTTGAAATCTCCGTATAACATGTAGTTATAGATAGTTCATTTCTTTTTTGTATTCATTTTAAATTTGTAGTGTAAGAAGTTGTCTGTTAATTATAATCTATCGCTGTAAATATTATCTTTTAAAAATCATCAAAAACGTAATTATTCTAAACCCAACAAAATGTAAATCTTTGTGTGGGATTAGAATGAATTTGTTTGTTCCATATTTATGAAGACAATTTCCATTCTTATGCATACATAATAGCACTATTATTGAAGTCTTCAGAATCCCACGCCTAAAATAAGGACATCTCAAAGGCGCGACATTTCTCCCGTACATGCCATATTTCGCTAGTCCTGCTTAAAATTTGCGTATACTTAAATGAACTTCCGATGCAGATAGTGCTGCCAATCTGGCTGCTGTTTATGCATTTAAAGAAACATTAACAGCAAAGTAGGTGTAAATTGAGTAAAACACAATTTTTCTATAAGGATTCTTTTCTTATACTTTCCACGTACTCTTTCTCTTTCAGCCGTAACAATTATAACATAGCATACTTTTGCACACAAGTCTAATTTCTGCACAAAGCTTCCCTACATACCTTTGTGAGCTTATCTTTACTATCATTGATCGACTCACCGGTATCGAAGCCACTACGTCAAGCTAATTACACGTCATCCACATAAACGCATAGTCTACGTAGCTATTGACCGAACTTGTGGCAACAACAAAATCAGATTTAATAAGGATCAGTTTTGGACGTAAAACGCACTTTTCCAAACACCTGTTTTGATATTTTTGTTAAAATATGAACCTGAGATATTTGTAGAATTACTGGGTAATGAATATCTGGAAATATGAAACATGCTTATTACGCACATGTAAAGGTGATATATAGTAAACAGATCATAGTAACTACAACGTAATCAAAGGCACTATTTTGTTAAAAAGTGTGCTAAACTAATATGTCTAAGTATATTGTGCTACAGCTAAATCATTTCTCTAACCCATTAACAAACATTATAACCCAATGACATATTATAAGCAATCTTGCTGCAATACAATTGTTACCTTTTTATGTCATGAGATAGAAATCTAAATATTAATTTAAATATCTAATAAGTTTGCACTACGGCTAATAGATCGATCAATATTACCAGATGACCCGACTGTTGTTCGTGTTACCTACTTATTAATAAAATGCTAAACAATGCCATTTACAATAGCTAACGGGATAATTTGGGCTGTACTGGTATGTAGTGAGATGTTCCGTTGACCGGCGTTAAGCAAAAAATGCAATAAGCTATCCTCTTTCAGCGTTTGACAGCTATTAGCAGCAATGACTTGACATAGGTGTTCCCCGCACCTAAATGACCGACATTGTATGGGGTACCATTATACTATCCTTGCGATGTGTGCTGCATTTTCAAATAAACTAAAGAACAAAACATTACATATCCAGTATATTTTATTTACCATAGGGAACGCAACAACAAATTGTCACGTCGGTCGTATGTGAGACAGTGTTGCCCCGGTCGAGCAGGCCCATTCCACTTCCCACCTATTGGACGCACCCAAATTTACATTACAGTAATATCTCCTATATAAATCGGCATGTCTTCCGAGACCGACTGCACCGTCCAAAGTACCGTTAATAAAATTAAAACAGATTGTATGTTCGTCAGTCATGGTCTGCTTATCATAATGATACATTCGACATTTTTGTATTGAATTACAAACACCAATATGTTTGGACTTGCGAAATGATAAATGGATTTGATGAAGAGTTTTTTGTTAAAATCATGATGAATTCAATTTGTACAAAGGATCTTCGATAAAAACATAATGTTATAAACATTTTTTTAAACATCATCACTCTTAGTCAACTTTAATACTTACTTTTGCATATAACCCTTACATTCTTAACATACATTAATATAAACAAATTGACACATCATACTATATTAAAAATAACTAGCCTGCACTTTTGTAGTATTTTTAATGGTAGTAGGTCTTACATATGTAAGAGTCCGTCTGGGTACTGGGTAGGTACCACCGCAATGTCTATTTCTGCCGCCAAGCAGCACGATTTATCACTGTTGTGTTCCGGTTTGAAGAACACTATAACCAGTCTAACTACTGGACATAATAAGACTTAACACCTCTTGTCTCAGGATGGCAAGCGCTGTGGAATATCAAACAATACTTTGGAATTCAGTGTTAGATGATGTTTCTATTGTTTATGAGCGGTCGTATGGCCACGTCATTCAAAGCAATAAAACATATACTTTGCGTTAATATTTATTGTTACATTTGCTTAAAACATTTTTGAGATTATCACTGCTAAATTATTACGAGTAAATGCAGATGTGAACAGATTTTAATGAAAATTAGCATGCAGGTAATCCATATCCTGGAATAATATATTACAGACTAATATTTTGCCCGGGACACGTCTTCCACGCGGCAGGAACCGTGAGCAATATTCAGTAAAACTTATTATATAATGTAGCTTAGATAACTGCGCAGTTAGATATATAGATATACAAAGGTATGCGTAGGTGGAATAATATGAAAACTGATTACAATCTCATGTTTTTATATTGCTTTCACATTTGGGGGATGAAAATTATTACAAACAGCTACTATTAATCTCATATAAATTGCATATTGTAAAGACATACATGCTGACCTTTTGATTTGAAGAAATAAATTGAATTAACAAATGAGATACAAGCTTTTAAGCTGTTCTACCGTAGTAGCTAATGGCCGGATATAATCTTCAACCCTTGTGGCACAACGAGCGATAAGTTTAGTCTGAAGGGAGAGACTGCGGGTTTAAATCCTGCATACAAATGTTTGTGTGATTCGCAATTATTTGTTTGTGAGGGAACGTCCCTTGTAATTCCCGATACGCAGAACACAAGACTCGCATAATAATGTAGAGCCAAAATGTGCGTGACTCGGCTGTATTTATGTATATATAATGTAGTAAGTTATTAAGGGCTGACATACACGTAATATTATGCACACGAAAGAGTTTGCCAGTAGTCAACATTACGGTTTTGAACTATATTTACGACTTTCATTAGTCGGGCTGAAGTAACTCTTTTTGTTTTAAAATGTATCGGGTTTCGTCAGTAGATTGGGAGCCAAATCAAAATGATGATTATACTACCAGATATTAAGCGAATAGCTCAAGACTCTAACCAAAACAAACGGTTTCGAAACAAAACACATCCAATAAGTACCTATCAACAGGATGTTCTAGCTCTAAACTTTCTATTCGTGAAAGAATTTTCACAGTCAAAACAATAGTTCCAAAGACTACCGCGATCAAATAAACAACCACTTAAGCTTTATCTTACTAATACTTATTATAGTCTTTTGTTGCTTATTTACTAATATTATAAATGCGAAAGTTTTTGAAAATGTTCGAATGTTCATTTAGCCGAAATTTGGCTCACAGATAGATCACGTCCTTGATAGGCAAATTTTTACCTATTTTTCTTAAAATATTAATTACTATTATGTGCAAGTATACTCTGTATTCTAAGACTTAATAAAGGAGAGATAAAAATAGTGATTAAGTAAACACTAATAAGGGGAATTAAAAATAATTACTGAATTCAAAACGTGGAACATCTAAATATCGCAACGTGCACTGCGGTCAATTTCCGTTAATACTACATGAGTTAATGCGGCAGATTCCGCAATCCATCATATCTAGCCATTCGTTATAATTATCACATCGATCAGACATCTTGATGATCACCTCAATCGGCTCATGACACACTCTCCGCTATAATTCAACCCTATATTAAGCATTAGTTTCTGTTTTTTGAAGTGTTTATGTTTCATTGCGGTTACAATATTGTATTATTGCAGATAAATGTATATATTTCTACTAACATATGACGTTTTGAGGATTAACAATTAAGTCCTTATATAGTTAAACAAAACAAAAGCACATCCAAAAATAAAACTAAATAAAAAGTTTTTAAGACTAACTTAAAATTGGCATAATGTACTAGCATAATTGCCATAAATAAAAAATAAGGTGTTTGAGTCAAACTCGCATTTAGCCAATTCATATTTTTAAGGGTTCCTGTGTCCAAAAATAAAGGACGTAGATGTTATTCGGACCCGAATAATTTACTCGATTATTTCGTCAAAACACTCGTGAAACAAATTCTGAATGAAGTCATTTTGCAAAACCAACACTGGAAGCGAAAAGGACAAACGAAGTAAAAGTACTTTACAATGCTAATGACATAGGCGTCCCTTATTTTTTGGTGCCATAAACGACTAACCATGGACGATAATTTGTTACTTTTCTTATAAGAACAATTTTGAACTTAAAACTGTAAATTAGCTGTTAATTTTCTTTAAAAAAACTAACTTCAATCATCAACTTTACAAGTTAAACTCGAATACGTATTTTTAAAGTCTTATCCCACGTAAACAAAAGTCCTTAGATTTTGTCAATCTCTTCTCTAAACGAAACCCTGAACCCGATTAAGCACGCAAATAGGTTCTATAACAATACCATATTTTCAAAAAAAAAATATTTTGTAATATAGTGTATAAAAATAAATCCGAAACCAAGCTTACTCAACCAAGTAACAAGATAAAACTAACGTTACAAATAAAATTACCTCTGAGTAAAACCCCCTCACGAGCTGCGCCGAGCACCGCCGCCGCGCCACCGCGCAGCCGTCGCGCCAGGAAGGCGTCTCGCGAGTTGCTTACACGACCCATCTCGTTCGCTCCAGATCCTAATGCGATTACTTGCATACTACTTCCTGCTCGATAATGCGTAGGGTTTAAACGCATCGTACACCGATGGCATATCATATGTCCTTATCCGAGTCGTCTATTGCTCTTAAAGCAATAATGCTTCAGTTTGATTTGTGTAGAAAATCTTATTTCTTACTAAGCTCCTCTCTTATATTAGAAATAACAAAATTGGTGAATATGTTACGTATAAAACGTAATATTCAAAAGAAAAGCAAAAGTGTTTTGCTGAACCAAATCTGAGAGCGAGCAACAACTTTTAAAGATCAGAGGTCAGCCCGTTTAAAAGCACTTATTACATATAAGCTTCAGGCTATCCAGGTACCAATTAATTGTGAAATAGGTTCGATAAGCGGTCAGTAAGGTACTGGGTTTTCAAATTCGTACGACGCTTATTTAAATCACTGGAATGTCACTGTTCTTATTATGTTCTATCTTTTGTAATGGTGCACAGAAAGGTTCAAAGTATGATAGGGCCTAAATAAAAACTGCTCGCTAAGATTTCGGTAGATAAATTATATTATCTGTAATACTTCTAATTTAATCTGAAAAAAAAATACAACAAATTTCAGGCATTAAAATTAATAGTGAGGATAATTTAAAGCATTTTGCAATTCAATCCATATAAAATCCAAGCCTGCAATTTATACATTTTTATCATAATGCGAAAATATCCAAACACAAACACGCTACCGTCCAGCACGCATTCTAAATTTAAAAATCTCATGCCACAGAATTCGCAATCTTAAAAATGATCCACAAATCATTCGTTCAACCAGTCAATCAATCTATCAGCCAGATTAACCCCTAATCGGCGGAAATTCGATCGCTCCTGTCACTTGGCGCTGTTGATCAGTATAATTTGACACACATCAAGCACGAAACGTGTTTCCTGTAAGACATCGCGCCGGAATAAGGCTATTTCGTATTCAAAATAGTTCCTAAGTGCAGCACGCGATCGGAAGTCGCGTATTATTGATACGCTACTGTAGAATTCCATAAACAAAAACAATAGATTTATGGTTCAGCGCCTTTTTACGATGACAAGTTATAGAGGTCTACCTGACTGATCGAATAAAGAAAATAAAGTTATTTATTGTTGCCTGTTTTAAAACTTTTATTACGCCTCATTACTATATTTCTACATTTACATGAAAATTAAGTCATATTTAATACTGCAGTTTACCTATTAGCTGAAAACTCCAAAACCATTCTACTACAAATGTTTTGATCATATGATATTTCATCAAACCTATAGTTTAACATTTTTTCATTCCTTCACAACCATGTACCGTGTTACAGAACCCCACGGCTACAAAGTCTTAACGCACTTGGCCAAGTTTAATATGATTTAAATAAAGAAACTCCGCGTGTATTTGTTATTCAGCCCTAGGTTACAATTTTGGCATAAATATGGAACCACAAGTTTGTTTTGATATTACATAATTTTTGGCAATCATTACGTAAACTGAGCGTATAAATTTAAAATTCCAAATAAAAAAAATGTTAAAATTTTTAGACGGACCATAAAAAAATTATGAGTAGATAGGAACCTATTTTAATTATTACATTAGTATGTAGTCATTTTTTTCTCTGTACAAAAAAAAATATTCACCTAATATGTATTTTATAACGTGCTGTTTCCGACTAGAAATAGATTAATAAAAAATAGATTAGTCGTACATAGGTCAATTTATTGAATGTTTCAACTTTAAATTCACACGAAATAATCAACAATTTCTCGTATCATATGTACGATATATTTAAAGTATTAAATTACGTCAAATTACAAAAAAGGTATATTTGTTACTAATTTGCCCAAGTATCTCAATTAATTCACTTAAACTACGAAATCAATGTACATACACATACGGAAACTAAATGAGATGTTGGGAGAGTAATATTGTCGTGCAATAAATAGCTCGAAACAATCTGAACAACCCATTCCAATGTGAGATTCTATTGTGCATGCCTCACATACTACACGGTATAATAAAATCGACCGCGCTCTTGTACGAATGTGCGATGGAATTTTGGGATTCGAACCGTAAAATTGTATATGACTTTAAAATTTCAATATTTGAACGATAAGTTTGATAGTTCTAATTGAATACGTGGGAATGTTAATGCAATCTAAATGTGAATAAAATATGATAGTGGTATTAGTTAATTATGATCATTCTGATGCGGAAATTTACATATGAAATCATTTAGTTTGGCGCAAATATCGACTCAATAAATATGGTAGCAAGATTAACACGCAGTTAATAATGCATAGTTTTCAAGGCTTCGCATAACTATTGATTATACAAATTGTTTCAAGTTTGTGAAGTTGTAATTCACCGAATTTCCGTTAATATTTGCCAATCATCAAATATTATTGGTGCAACTAGACATCAAATTACAGATAACATGGCAATTAAGGACTCAAATAAGCGGGGTAAAGTTGACCCAATTTTCTGATTAGCTTATATTACGGCCAGATTGGATCCAATAGGAGATAATTCAGTAAAAGCTCGATGCGAGCTTGCAAATAGAGCCGACAACGGAAGCATGCAAATTAGTATTAATACGGGTTTCATAGCGGGCTGATATCAGAGGCTTTTTATAGTTACATAATGTTATGTTGATTTATTTTTACAAGGACATACGGTAACACGTTGCAGAATATGGGTCGTACTTTCTAATAACTGAAGCAATATACTGTAGATATTATTTTAGGATTGCGGTATTTTTTTGTATAATATTGAAAATGCGATTTGGATGTAAAACATAGACCCTGTATGATGTATATCTAATATTCCTCTTTTTTGCGATAGAGTATATGTATGTTTTTAATGAAAAAAACTATTTTGCTAGTAAAACAATTGGCATTAATACAATACGTGTATTATTTATGTGGCAGTAATAAACAGGTACAACACTACAGGTGTTTAATTATACTTGTTATCGTAATAATCAAAATAGACAATTAATGATAAAACCAATTATATTTAAATTAATAAATCACCCGAAACAAAGTCCCGAATTAGACGCAATTAGGTTATCTCCAAATGTATTAATCATAAGTTTTACGGGACAGATTAATGGTAATTGGTATCTGGAACAGGTGCAATGGCCAATTAACTAATGACTTATGTTGGAAACCCACAATTTATGAGTCATGGCAGTTAGCACAGATTTTGGACTTTTCTGTATCGATACGCAAACGAGGTACAAAGTCCATGGACATACGTAATGGTTACGATTATGAAGAACGCTCACTAATACCAAACTCCAAAGTATTAAGTATATTAAAATGTGGAAATTTCCTTCTGCGAACCAATATGTATGATGGTTAATTCGAAACCAAATATCTTATTATTTAAATGAACCAATAGCAGCGTCTATGTGCTATGTATACGTATAGCGATGACTTATCAGACTTTTCGACATAGCATTGCACTAAGTAACGTTTTTGATTAAAAACATAAAAACAAACATTTATTATAATTATTAACCACACTATGTGTTTAATTTTATTAGTCCATTATTGGAAGCGCGGACAGATTCAGCCAAATTAATTTCCACATAACACACAACATAAATATACATGTATGCGAATATAAACTGTTTTCGGCGGAGTACAAAGGGACTGATAGGTACACAATGTCCGATTTTGGCCGATTGCATCTTATAATATAAAATATTATTAAAACAGTAGAAATAGATTGTCATTACTATTGGAAAAATCGATTGCGGAATCGGAATAAAAGGGCTCCCGGGAGGAAATGTTTGAAAGGAACAAGAAATTGGGGTGAGTTTTATAAATTTATATATTAGTATGTATGTTTAAAGACCACACAGGATCGAGAAGTCACACGTTGGCCGAAGCCGAAAATAATTGTATGTATTAACATCTTTACATAACACTATGATTAACTTTTTTTTAATCCGCGAGTTAAATAATTTATGGTTATAATTAGCCTAGCTGAAAAGCCTTTCCTGCTACAAAAG